>NW_010561150.1:0-34187 GCF_000687285.1 Phaethon lepturus | reverse complement strand
CCTTGATTAGATTTGACTCTTCCATGCCAGAAGAAATATATTACATTTTGCTCAGAGCGCTATGGCCAAAGTACGTTTTGTGGCTCCATTTTATGTCACTTCGAAGTTGTCAGGCAGGAAAGACACTTCATCCTCCAATGCCCACATCAAATTTAAGCTCTTTACTTTCCTGTATTGTTTAGTAACTTGCCTCAGCTAAAGCATCTGTTTCCTCCCAAGCTCTCATTTCTTTTCCCAAACTGTTGGGGTCTGTATATATGTATATGCTATGCCAGTATTTGAAATAATCTCTCAGTTTCTGTGGATCAAGGATCAATATGTCTTTCAAATCCTTTTTTAAAACCCACTTTTTTAGCCCATTCTTTTGTCAGTGTTAATTTTGAGTAATCTGCCTACTTACATACCTCTTTTTTAAATTTCTTTATATAAAATTTTTTATGTAAATTTCAGAAGACATGATAATCTTTAAACCATTTATTTTGAGCATGTGGAGCTACACAATGATAAGCCATCCAAAAAATATACTTATGGCCAGTTTAAAACCTGAGCTTTACCTTTGGATTTGTTAGCCTCATTCTGAGTTAATCCTTCCTTTCCCTCAGACCAGTGTTTACTTCCCTACTGCCAGTGACAGCAAACATCCTGCCTGTCACCTTTAAACATTTTATACATACTTTCAGGCTTTCAGAAAGACAGACAGTGAATCCTGCTGGGAGTCTATCTGAGCCCCATGGAATAACCTATCCATTATAATTTTACAGCTCGCTACCAACTGTAGCTCAAACGTATATCACAACCTAGGATTTGTTTTTTTCATCTTGTATAAGAAAACCACAAGACATACAAAAAAATAACAACCATGTAAAAAAATTCCTTTTTTCTTTTCTTTTTTTTCCTTTTTTTCTTTCTGAAAGTGTTTCCTTTGCCACTTTGTAAAGAAGACTGAATGCAATCCTTGAAGCATCATGTGCAGCCTTCCAAAAAGAAAAGGTGAAAAACAAATTGGACAAGCACTAAGAACAACAAGTAAAGCAATGCAGTTACACAATGGTGGAATGGTATGTCACAAGGCTGAGGAAAAAAGTACCTGCTTCTGAGTGTCTTAGTCAAATCAGAGATTGCAAAATTTCACAAGGGGTGTGATAATATAATTGTGGGGTTTTTTTGTGTTATCTATGGATTTTGTTGGTTTAATAAATGTGTTAGTGGATCTGCCGTACTGTACCTCCTGGAATACAGACTCTGCAGTGACAGGCAAAGCTACGAGTCTGATTTGGAAATATTATAGTATAAAAATAATGAGGTTGCCATTTCTGACAGCCATCAGTTCCTCTGCAAATAAGCACATTTTCTTGAGCTGCTGGGGCACAGCACTCAAGCAGACCAGAATATAATACAAAGATGACATTGTTGCTACATTTCTGTACAACTGTAGATACAAGCAGATTCACTATATTGGTTAGGTGAGGCTAAGTCATTAACTCAAGTTGGCATACTTAAGGGTAAAGGAACACAACAGGACCTTTTTACGTATCTGTTTGAGGAGGAAACAGATCAGGAAAGTAAACAGTAATCTCTGAAAGCAGGACAAAGCACAAATCCCTAGCACTGTCGTAAAGTGATGAAGACTTAGAATGGATTGAATATGAAATAGTTCACCACAGTAAGTCTGCATGTATGGGGTCTGGAGAAATTACTACAGGGCTGACAAAAAGCCTTTTCTGCTGAAAAAGGTGAAAATGAGGAAAAAAAATCTTGCTTTGTCTCATCTTTTCCTCTTGGGAACAGCTACATTGACAACATCATTAAAAGGCATTTAAAAAATGTTAACAACTTTAAACTTAAATATTTTAATTTCATTTCTTGGTTTCAAGGACTTGGCTTATTAAGAACAGACACTTACCAGAAGGTCATTTGGGATTTGCTTTTTAAAACAACAGTTTTTAAAATTCTTCTGAGTGTTGCAAATTCTGCAAGAGAAAGCCTCACGTCATCATGTGAAAATCAGTCTTGGCCTTTACACAGCTGTCACACCTTTGCAGATCCTATAAAGAACAGCTTCTTCACACTGTAAAGGTATGCTACTGAATTTTTTAGCTCACTGTCTTTTCATTGCTTTATCATTTTAGAAAATAAAAAGAATTGTAGTTTCATATTACTATGTAAAACTGCACAGGTATGTGTGATGGCAAACATATATTTAGGGATTTGGAATCTAAAGAGAACTTTCTGAAGAGACTGAGGAAAACAATACATCTCATTGAGAAAGGAAAAGATTTATAATTCACTCATGTTTATTAATTATTTCATTTAACTGCTTAGTGCTAGCTTCCTGAAACAAATTGCATTTATACCATCCTGATAGCTACTCAATGGCACCTAAATAATGAAGGCATAAAACCTTCAAGCCAAGTTGTGACTTCAGAATTTAATTACTAGTTGAAGCCTTTTTTTCAGTATCAGAGTCTTAGTTTTGAGTAATGGTGAATATTCTGCTCAAATGGTCTTAAAGAACATCAGGGGTCCACTGTGGAAAGTTCTGAGACTATTTTTCAAACGACAACTGAGAGCACCTGCAAAAAAAGTAAAATTTACCTTTTTTCCCTTACAAATTTCACTTGCATAGTGTTCCACAGTGCAATGTTACAGATTGGAAACGGAGCTGCAAGAAGCAGCAGTTCCAGATGTAAAGAATTCTGTATGTATATATGTATGAGTCTGTGCACATTTTTAGCTAAAGGCTTACAGTGTATGTCAAATAGTGCTTTCAGACAAGCTGGTTGGAAGGAATAGGTTTAGGAGCAGGTTGAAGGCTGGCAAGTGCGCGTCCGCACTGCCATCTGGTGTTAGTGATGGCGTCAGTGCCTCCTCCTCCGTGACGCGGGTCCATAACGGGTCGCACCCTAATTGGGGAATCCTTCCCTTCAGTTCCTTCAGTTGGTATGAACCTACCAATAGCTCTTATGATCAAAGAAACCTCACTGGCATAGTGTTTTGCTTTCAACTGTTTCACGGATTCTTATTAGTAAAACTGGGATGTTGTAACGACCTCACGCAAAACCAACACAAGAAATGCAAGTGTTTTCCACTGAATGGTGTCCATATTGGGCTCTTCTCTCTGTACATCAGCTTTAGTAATGACAGTCCTGTGTTCCTCCAGTCTCACCTGCTTAATTCCCTCAATTTCTATTCCTAATCCAACATAGTAATGATCTAATGAAAACTGCAATGGGAACAAACTAATTTAATATAACCAATAAATATAATTGTAAGTAAGTTCCCTTCCTCACCCTGAGGGTCTTCAGTCAGGCTGCTCAGAGCAAAGATGAGGGAACTG
The DNA here is from genome assembly GCF_000687285.1 of Phaethon lepturus. Lineage (NCBI taxonomy): Eukaryota > Metazoa > Chordata > Aves > Phaethontiformes > Phaethontidae > Phaethon > Phaethon lepturus. The sequence continues at coordinate 30,850 of NW_010561150.1, read as the reverse complement.
TGTAATAACACAGTCCAATCAGCAAATATGGCACATACAGTCATCCTGTGACTGAAAAAAACATTTATTTATTCCCAAGTTTTCCACAGAAAAAATTCAGCATGTGGAATTGTAGTGCACCTCCACACCTGAAGCTGCAAGCAGTCTGACCCAGACTATTTGAATTTTCAACAGTCAGGCTAGTTCATGCCATTATCTGAGAAGTGTCAGTATTTAATCCATCCAGTGATCCTCTGATAAGTTTCTGAAAGAGTGCATTGCTTTGAAAATATTTTCTAAAATAGGGGCAATCTTTCATTTCCACAACAGCCTGCTGGAATCCACAGACACCCAGCAACTACTATGCTGTCATATGTGGCAGGGACCACATATGGCCCTGACAGCTCATTCCTGATGTTTATTTTCATTAGATATTAAAGAAAAGGAAATGATTGCTGTAACTTAAAAAATAAACACATTGGGCTTTTTCAGCTTCAGGATAATCTGCCCGCTGCAATTCAGCCCACCCTCAAATAAATAGGGACAAAAATCTATATTGTTATTAATTCTTTCTTTTTTTCCTTTGTGCAACATGTAAGTTGTTCTTATTCTCAACATAGAGATTCTAAAATCATTCTGTGTACAACTGGTGTCCCCTTACTGCAGTTCATCTGGAATCTATGCAGACAAAACCTTGCAGTTAAACATAAGTGGTACTACTACTTGACGTATTTACCTCCCTGTTCCCTAGAGCCTAACAGACTCATATTTTATACTGTTAGATATATTTAATAAGTTTGGCAAAGCAAATATAGATTGAATTTTGCACTTGGAAGGTTTTTTGATTTTAGACCATAAAATTTTCTATATGACATGACAAATCTTTTATGGAACTCCTAATTTGGCCTATTTTGTGTCAATTTAGATGCTCAGCACTGTCAAAAATGAAGGTATTTAAATGCAGAATTTAACCACTGCACACATCATGCTATTTACTACTTCACACAGGCTAGCTTTAAACTCTCCAGTTGTACATGACTTCTATATATTACATTTGATAGAAAAATCAGACTTTGTTATGGACAACAGCCAAAATACATTTGTACTTAAACAAGTGAGAACATAAATCATGAGCTTACAACCTACTCTTAATTAAGAATCCCTCAGAGTTTGAGCAGTCCGATCTGGAGTCTGTTTCTTTAGTTTGTGGCCAGATCTTGTTCAAACATATACATGTGTATAGTATCCTACCTACCCTACCTGTGTAGGACAGGTAGGATACTCAGTCATGCAATAGCTTCTTCATTGCCTGTTGTCCTGAGCTGTCTTTGGAGGGAGACAGTGGTACATGGGGAAACAACGTACAACATCATCTCTCGCCACCAAGTTGGGATCTGACAGTTATACATGGGAAACTGAACTGCTGATGTACCCCTGCCACAGTGACCTCATAATTCCAGCCTAAAATGGGTAGGACAAAGTGTGCTTTTTTCTCTAGTGACAAAAAAATATGGAATCTTAAATTATAGTTAAGGTTGTATATTAAACTTGAAGATGACAATGATTAAATTAATTTAATTCCACCTTCAAGGGTATAGTCTATGCATGTTTGAAGGGATTTGATACATCTGAAGGTAAGTTGTTTTGCTATCATGTTTCTTGCATGGACAGTTCTTGTAATACTGTGGTTTTCCTTCATAGGTGACACTACTATATGCCTTTCTTCACATGAGACACAGCTTGAAATATTTTGATAAAATGAGATGCTTGCGGAAACGATCAGCAGTGTCATTCTTAGGAGTCCTTGTCATTTGCTTGCTCTTCATGAACTTGTACATTGAAGATGGTTATGTTTTGGTAAGTTTCTTAGATGGAAGAAGTGATCCTGGAACAACAGAACAGGACACATCCCTAGTTAAGCAGTAAAGTTCATAACTCCTGCCATTTCCCCTGTTAGTGTACCATTAACGGTGAAGTATCCTCAAAATGTGTCCTTTATGATGAAGTCATCTTATCAATATATACTGCACACAGGGTGTGTCAGACCCTAATAGTCCTTTTCACAGAAGTAAATATGTCATTGTTTATTGGAAGCATAGGAGATAATGAATGTAGCAAAACGTCCTTCAGGTATCTTCCGTTGAGTCCCCTGTATTTTCCATATTTCCCTCAATTTTAATGTTGAAAGTTGCCTACATCTGAAATATTCATGTAAGCTAGGAGCTCCTTTTCAGTCCATACTGCAAATCTCACCTGTGAATACTGTATTAAAAAATATTATAGAAATACAATTATAGAAGAGAACTTACACTACTTCCAAGTATTTCAAGGTCCTTGCATGAATAATTTCTGTTTAGTGCTTTTATTTTTTGTTGTTCTCACTTTCCATATCTCTGATTTGATTCTGGTGGGTTCAGTGCTACAGCATTAACAATTAGACATAAATGGTACCTAGTGTAAGTTTATGGCTGTGAAAAAGATTTATGGAAACATTTGTGTTAGGAATTTCAACAAGTGAACTACCAACAATGTAACATAACTCTGCAGTTTATATGTAACCCATGAGTGTCTCAGTGCTGAATGCCAAGTAAGCCCTGAAGACTTGATGAATGGATTGAATTTCCAGTTCTTCAGATGTTGGACTGAGCCCAGCAAAAGAACATGATAGCTTAATAACTGGATCTTGCAAATAGTAAAATGACTGAACAGAATATGTAACATTGTGATATCATTAGACAGCCCTCTTTCTTAAAGTTGAATTGAACTAGAGTGTCTTTCTGATCCTCTGTGCCTCCCTTTGTCTGATTCAGCAAACTGGGACAGTATGGGTTTTCCAATATTCTGAAAGATGAAGTCTAATCTCAGTTGGATCTGAAAAAAAAATCACAGTATGAAAAAAATGCAATACACAAATAGTAAAATCCTTACAGTAATTTATCAGAACAATAGATAACTTGCTAGTGATTTTAACTTAAAATATTTTACTTATTACTTATAACAATATTGTAAATACTTACAGTATTATTAAGACTATGCTAGTATTTTTAAACCGTTGAAACAATATCCCATGCTTCTAGCATGTTGCTCCTTTACAGACATATTGCTTTCTCTAACAGTACTTGCACTAAGGGTTTGCACTATGCTTTATTTATTCATCATTTCTTGGTTGTGAACAAATTTGACCTGGCTTATCACTTTTTTTTTTTCCCAGTGGTACTTTCCCTGATGCTTCTTCTCCATTCACTAATTGCTTCAAAGTCCCCCCAGATGTTTCTAAAAGTGCTTTTATTATCACTGCTAATGGTGTTCCTCTTGGTTTGTTTTTGAAATCTTTTCCTGTCCTATTTGCCAGCTCCCCAGATGGCTCCATGTCTTATTCTTAATTTGCTCTTTTTTCACCCTTTTTTAGAAATTCACTCTCTTGCATTGATTCTCTCATCAAAGTTCTGGCGTGTTTGCATTCATGTGGCTCCTTGCCAAGTCTCCTGACAGTTCTCCCAGATCCCTTGGTACCTTTATGGTCCGTGAAGCGTTTTTCAAATGTGTTAGGCTGTTGACTTTTTAGTTTATTTATTTATTTCTAATTTCAACTTTCCTGACCATGTTTGACAGCTCCGTTAACTTGTCTGGTGTGTCTTCTCTGCTGAGGTAAAAGATGAGCAGTTTCAGTGTTGGTAGTGAAGAGAGATACACTTGGGGATAGCTTTCAAGGACATCAGGCTAACCAGTTCCCCCAAGGCGATGGGAATTTGAAAGTCCTCAGAGCCATGAAGGCCCTCTGACTTTTGAACTGTAGCAAGTCTCCTACTGGAGTATCTCCTGGAGGTAATTGATAGAGGAAGGTAACCGACCCTGAGTTTCTCTTCCCAGTCTCAGGCACGAGGCTGTGCAAGGGAATGCAGGGCTGGTACCTCTTTCACCAGATGTAAGCTGTGATGAGTGGCCTTTTTCAGGGCATTAGAGTGTCAAAGTGCGATTCATTGTGGCACATCTCAAGAAGGGAGAGGAGAACTTTTCCTTTTTGCTCGGAGACTCTCACATGTCCAAAGAATCCCTTCACTGTTTTCTGCAGGGCATTTACTGTGGAAATGGAAAGTAAGGACCCACCTGGGAAAATTGCTTAAGTACATTTGATAGGGGGTATAGAGCGCTGACGCCTGTGTCTCAGCAGAGCAGTTTAAGCTGCTTCATCTGCAGTGTGTGAACCACATCTGATCAAATATTTTGAAGACATACTGAATTAATATAACCAGATATCACAACAAATACAGCAATTTTTTATACATATTCTCAGTTGTAAGTAAATTGTAAGTGAAGCATGCCTTCTGAACTCTTCTATGGGTACTAATCATTATTTTGGGCACTATGAAAACAATAGCTTTCACAACATCCTCAGCAGAGCAGAGTATCTCTATAAAGAATTGAGAACTTCTGGCACTTCTTTCCCTGGCACCTACAGGAACCTCCCAAGCTCCAGCAAACACTGGAATGTAAGTTAGGAGTTAGTTAATAGATGAAAAACAGAACCATCCGAGAAAAAATAAAGACGACAGCTAAAGAGAGGTTAACCAGGCTCTTCAGTTTCACTGATTTCTGCATATTAGTCAGAGGTAGAAGAACGAGATTTTAAATTTCTGGAAAAATCCATATTTCAGTTTTGTTTTCAATCCAACAAAGGAATGAAAAAACAATAATTAAAAAAAAAACAACAAAACAAAACCCAAAACCATTGTTAGGCACAAAAGGCTTTTCTTAAAGAGAAAAAAAAAAAAAGAAAATTTTTGTGGTCAGTTCAAATATTTTTCTTGTTAAAACCATAACATTTTGTCCTGACATTCTCTATTTCTAAACATTTTGAAACTTTTTATGTAGAAAAACCTCAGTAGCATGGGTTTCCATTCCAAAACCTTATGAAATGAAGAATTTTGTTGCTCCATTCCGGAACCAATAACACATGATGTTTTGACTTTAAAGAAAGGTTGGATTTAAAAAAAGAAAGTTTTTGGACTAGCCAACTTTTTTTTTCCCAATTTGACAGTTTTCATGAAAATCTCCTGAAGTTTTGGTGCATTCTTTTCCTAGTCCACTGAATTACATTTTAATCTGGAATCTGATCAACATAAGCCTTCCTTTCATAACTTATGAGCAAATGCAAAGTAGTGTAGCAGCACTAGAAAGAAATTACTGGAGAGACATTGCAGATCAAGAGAGCATATCAGTGCAGGTAGACAGCCCTGGATATCCATCAAAGATCTTTCCTAAGCTCAGAAGTGGATTATTTACTACTTCTATGAAAAAATAATGAACTTAAAATGGTTAGTTTACAGAAATATTTCTTTGTGCTCTAAAATACATCTTTTACACCTTTTTTAATATTTATATCATTAAATATGAGTGCTGTTTACTCTTTCTGTGGTTGTTCTTATTAGCTGCAGTACTACTGTAGCACAATGCTCCCATTTAATGACACATCAGGAAGTTTTCAGTGTGTTAACATACTGTATATATCAGAAGAAATTAATTCGTTCATATACTGGCCTCTCTTCAGACTAGAATCAAGCAGTGTAAATTAAATAAGCATTCCTACCTTTAAATTCAGTATCATGACATTACAACCTGTTAGATATTTTCCCTTTTCTTATGGACTGAGGAACAGGTTTTCCCTGAGACCCAGCTGAGCTTATCCATAACTGAGCTTATGGATAGGGCACTGCTGATGAAGCTATTCCTTCTCTTGTGTGACTTTACTATGGTTCGAGAAGCCTCTTGGAAGAAAAAGACAGGAGAAGGAGGCAGGAAGAAGAGGCATGGTGATAAATTTGCTTTTTTTCAATACCACCAAATGGTGTTCACCAAATCCAGAGAAAGCTTTGGCTGTCTGGATGATCACATGCATTTCTTCTTATCACGAATTTGAGTTGGAGTTACTAAGAAAAATGGCAAAATGAACCAGATACCAGGATCTAGTTTCATCTTTCCTTTGCAACAGTTTTGGTGGTTTTTTTAATCATTGAAAACATTTTCAAAAAATCTCCATCTATGAAAATTATCTCATCTGTTGCTGACTGATGCTATCTTATCCCTATTTTGAATACCACATCAATTTTTGGCAATAATTTACTGTTTGCAACCTTTCCAGAGTTTTTGTCCACATTTTTTTTTTCTTTTTCCTGTTACCGTAATCTGAAGGGTTATGGTAGATTTTCCGTAACCAAAAATGTATGACATTCAGTACTGGGTTTTTAAAAAAATGAGGTGACATCTACATGCATTCACGAAAGCTGACACTGGAAAATGTTATTCTTGGAAACCTGCCTGTCTGTGTTTCCTCTCTGGCTGGCATTCACAAATGTGTTTCTCTCTGTCTCTCTCCCTCTCCTATTCTTTTTGTTTTCTCACTAATAGGAAGGGGACAAGCAATTAATAAGAGAAACAGCCACGCACCAGCTCAACCCAGAGCGTTATGTTCACACTTTTAAAGATTTGTCTAATTTCTCAGGATCTATAAACATTTCCTATCGCTACCTAGCTGGCACGCCTTTGCCAAGGAAAAGTAAGTAACTGCGATCTGAATGTTATGAAATGAGTTAATTTAAAAATGGGTGAAATCCATATAGTCCCTGTGGTATTTCTAGGCAAGAGGGGCTGAGTTAAGCAGTGACAATCTCAGAGAGTTAGTGGGACAGCTATCTCCCTGTGCATGGGCAGTTCCTGGGCAGCTGCTACTTCAGTCCTAGCAGTGGCTGCCCCAGAGCCTGGTTACCTTCTGACCAAATGCCTGACTTGTAGTCGCCCTGCAGGCAGCCCCTGGTTGGTCTGTGCAAGCATATTTTTGTGGATCTCCCCCCAGGCCAGAGGGAGTTGATTTAGAAAGCATGAGCAAGGCACATGCTGGTGGTGCTCTGTAACCACCCTCTGAGACCATCCTGTCAGCCTCTGTCTGTATAAACAGTAAATCCAGCCTAAGATATGCTTGGGATCACATAGATACACCCATCAAGTCCCCTGTTCTGCCAGTCCAGCAACTGTGCATGGATCTCCCTGTTCCTCTAGCTGTCATAACGGAGGACAATTGTGTTATATTGGGGACAGTAAAGTAGGATTCCTCTCACAGCCATCTGCAGATGGACTAGCTAGTTATTCTGACTTCAGGCAGGGTTCAGGACTTTCATCTCAAAATGAAATATGGCCATACCTAGCTTTTAGACAGGTGTCCTCTGGGTTCCAAATCAATCATTTCACAAACATAAACAAGGCTCAGAAGTCCAACCACAGAAGGTAAAATACAATCATCTGTGAGTTGTTGATCTTAATAGAAAGCTATAAAGTAAAGTTTGTTCAAATTAGATTTTAGAAATTTGGGGCTCTGTAGACAGCGTAAATGGCTTCTGGGGGTTGTACTTCACTGTACAACTGCATTTTGAGCAGACTTAAGCCTCAAGGGAAACTCTGAATCACTTTATCAGAGCAGTCTTTTACAGTCCACAACATTTTAAGAAAGTTGGGGTAGGTTCAACTAAAGTACACCCTGTCAATTATAAAGTCTTAACATTTTTTACAACACAAGTTAGAAAAATGGAGCTATATTAGCAACTATCTGAAAAAAATGATTTGGACTGCTGGTAAAAATGCAGTGGCATTGACTCCGAAAGAGCAAAGATGAAAATTCTTCCCTTATATTTAAGATACATCTCTCCCTAGAAAGATGTAACAGCATTAAAAATTATTTACAGAAGCACAGGTATGCAGTTGTAAGTTCTCTTCTACTTTAAAATAATATATAAATTACATATTGCAAGAGGGAGTTCCCTGTAAAATGCTCAATGAGTCCTGAAAGAGAGTTAAAAGAAGAAGTATTAGCAAGGAAAAATTGGACAAATTCAGTTAAAAATGAACATGCAGAAAAAAATTATCCATGCAACATTCATAGAACTGTAAAGTTATGCAAAAGTGTAACTAGTCTTGTAGAGTGCTTAGAATTATAAAGTTTGGCAATTAATTTATAGCTCCCTTTTTTGTGTTGCATTTCATAATTCCTTGCCTTAAAAATATTGTGTGAATCATATCTCATAATCCCCTTTCTTTTAGCAGATTTTACAGCCTTATCATGGTCTACCAGGCATATGCGTGTACATTGCTTTGGCTTTTGTCCACTACATGCCATTCCTTGCAGTTAACAAGTGAATGTTTAATGCAATAGTCTCCATATGTCTATTTGCTTGCAATACAATTCTTCTTTCATGAAAGGGTAATAAGCCTTCTTTGTTGCATGCAGCTTAATAAGCTCACGTACCAAATTTCCCAATCTTCACCATTCAAAAGATTTATTTAATATAACGGGAACTCTGGAGGGTAGCTTTGTGGTGAAATGGTTTCCAAAATCAGATACTTAGTTTTTGTTTGAATTGTCTTTTGTACAGGATATCTTACAATTGGGCTATCCTCTGTGAAACGGAAAAAGGGAAACTACTTGCTTGAGACCATCAAGTCCATATTTGAGCAGTCAAGTTATGAGGAACTCAAAGAAATTGCAGTGGTAGTGCAGCTGGCAGATTTTGACGCAGGCTGGTGTGAAGGGATGGTCCAGGATATTTCACAGAAATTTGCACATCACATAATTGCGGGCAGATTAATAGTTATTCATGTCCCTGAGGAGTATTATCCTGTACTGGATGGCCTCAAGAGAAATTACAATGACCCTGAGGACCGTGTGAAATTTCGATCCAAACAAAATGTAGATTATGCTTTCCTTCTTAACTTCTGTGCTAATCTTTCTGACTATTATGTGATGCTAGAAGATGATGTCCGCTGCTCAAAGAATTTTTTGACTGCTGTTAAGAAAGTAATTACCTCACGAGAAGGATCCTACTGGGTAACTTTGGAATTCTCCAAACTGGGGTACATTGGAAAGCTTTACCATTCCCATGACCTCCCACGTCTGGCCCATTTTTTGTTGATGTTCTACCAAGAAATGCCTTGCGATTGGCTGCTCATCCACTTTCGTGGGCTGTTAGCCCAAAAGGAAGTGATACGTTTTAAGCCATCTCTGTTCCAGCACATGGGATACTACTCATCTTACAAAGGAGCTGAAAACAAGCTAAAGGATGACGATTTTGAAGAGGAATCGTTTGATATCCCTGACAACCCACCTGCAAACTTGCACACCAACATGAATGTATTTGAAAACTATGAGGCAAGTAAGGCTTATAGCAGCATTGATGAGTACTTCTGGGGCAAAGCACCTTCTACTGGAGACTTCTATGGGATTGTATTTGAAAAGCCCATTAAAATCACTAAAATTAAAGTTGTCACTGGAACTGAAGACCGGCAAAATGACATTTTGCATCATGGGGCCCTGGAAGTAGGAGAAAAGATTGTAGGGAGTAAAAAAGGGAGACAATGTACTACTTACTTGAGACTAGGGGAATTCAAAAATGGGAATTTTGAAATAACAGATGTAGAGCACAAAGTTCTCTTTAATATTAACTGCATGAGAATACTTGTTACCAAAAGTCAGAAAGAATGGCTGATCATTAAGAGCATTAGCATCTGGACTTCTCCAACACCAAATCAATAAAGCAAAGCCACCTGAGAAGGCACAAAGTGCATACAATCAGCTGGGTCTCAGCTGGTGCCATTCCCCAGAAAAACTGACATTTCCAACTCTTCACTAGAGACACAGAAAATCTGGGGAAATCACAAAACAAGCAAAGCAATTTATTTTTTACTAGTTTGGCCAGGCAATATACAAACACTCATTTGTTGAAAATTTTGAATTTTATAGGAAATGCAAAGTTCTCAAACCTCTCTTGAGATCTTGAACCCCTTTTTTATTATCATTTCTCTGTAAGAGAGATCTGCTGGACTAAACAGAACAAAACGAAACATCCTATATAATTACCAAAAGGTTCAAAGCTATGACTAGTATGTTGTGAAAAGAAATTGGGTTTCACCTTGCACACATATAAATTTAAAACTTTATGATAGTATACATTTGTACAACAGTTGGTGATGTGTTTCTTTTAAAGGCAGTTGTGACAAGGAAATCTGTCCTAAAACTGGCAGCTTCATTCTGAGCACAGTAAGAAAATAATGTGTCTAATCATTGCAACTTCTTTTCAAAAGAGAATGTATGTAAAATTATAAATCTGACATGACAACTTTGTAAAAAATAGGTAATTGCATCTGTTATTCTGTCTCAACAAATATCCTTTGTTCTTTTTCCTGGGTCCTTTCACTGAAATGAGCACTACTTGGATTCTGTATTACCTAGGGGACCAATTTACTCTCCTTATTTGAACAAAATGTTTCATAGTAAGCAAACATTCTGCTTGAGTACAAATGTCACTATCAAACCCAAGCACCTCAAAGGCAACACTGTTCTCTTAGGCATCTTAACAGATCTCAGCTTCAACATTTCCTATTCCTTCACAATATACAGAACTCTCCATGAGAAATTTGCACATAGCTGAATACTGCAGCATGCTTTCCAAGGACTGTTATGCCTTCCGTATCTACACGTCCAGTCCATGAATGACACAAACATAAACTGTACCAGGTTAATCCATTGGAGGTGAATGTAATCACCAGTCTTTCATGGATGATCTCTAGCCAATAGAGCAAATGTGAAATGAAGAATCTTTATTTAATGAAAAATTAATATGTTTTGAAATTATGTTGGTGGGTTTTTTTCCTTCAGTTTTCTAATCCTGATTACATTAGTTTTGTAGACATCTTCCCACTGCCTCTGGTTATTCCCTGTAGGCTTATTTTGCCTGGCTTTAGCCAGTAAGCAGAAAAGTTCCTACAGTCCTCGTGACTTCAGTGTCAGCTCTGGGCTTTTAGTGCATCACACAGGGAAGCTGTATAGCTATATGATTTATACTGTATGCATACATTTGGATTAGCAGACTCTATGGGTTTTTCCCCTCTAAGAAATTCTCCAGACTCTCTTAGTAGACTCGCTAAGAAATCCATGAGTATCAAGTGTGACACAGAGGAACACTGTATTGTCAGTCTCATGAATGCTGTGGTTATCATCTAATTGCATGTATGGGTTTTACTTAAACCCGGAAGGCAAGGATTAAATTTCAAGAATGCCTGCACTGACCAAGAGTGAACTAACATGGTTATTTCAGAACACTAAATTGTTCAAAAATCTACACAAAACAGCAATGCAATTGCTTTTCATTGTTCATAAATCCTGATAAATTCAGGTCCAGGTTTGGCAAATCCCCCTATACAGAGCTAAGGTACATTTTGAAATAAATCCTCTGATATATGCTTCTACATAATTCAGAAAAGCATCCTTTTCTCAAAGGAAGTCTTGTTTCTTTGTTCCTTAATACACATTTAAATAGCTGTTCTTCATACACATATCTTCAGTAAAATAGATTAAATGATTATCAAATAATTATTTGATGATTAGTCAATACCAATTTTTTAATGAACTGTCATTCTTCTTTTTTGTCCTCTCCTTGATCATTAACTGTTAGTGCCAAAGCAAACATAACCAGGTTAACCAGGAACATTACCTTTACTTTTATTCAGAAATGCAGTATGTCCAAACCAATCTTCTAAATTAGAATGGAAAATATACTCAATCCCAAGGTTGAAAATGTTCTTGTAATCAAAACCATACAAAATGTGAATGACTAATACAGATTAAATGCTTTCAACATAAGCCTGAAGTCATTTAAATGGTATTTTTTAATTAAGAGCTGAACAAAACTTCTTTCCTTTTTAAAACAGTAGCAATGAGTCTTATCTTTAATATCATAGTTTAGCAGTGACAACTCTCACCTGGCTGTGATCAGTCTGAGGGGGGAAACCCACAAATGTCAATGTGAATACCCTCAAAGCACCTTTTCCTTGGTGGTATGTGGTGTGTGGTGGGAATGTGCTGGGAATGAGAGGCATGCACTACTCTTCCTGTTGAATTTGGGTTGATTTGGAAAAAATAATTAAAAATACATTTATTCCAGGAGAGGTAAGAACACAGTTCTGTTACTTAGTGTTTTGAGCACCACCTTAGTATATGTGTTCCAGCTCTTCCTTTACAGAATACATATTTTATCCATCTCATTCACATGAAAATGGTTGCCAAATTTTTAAGAAACAAAAAAAAAAGATATAAAATTAATGATAACTGGGTTTCAGACATATTTCAGAAAGATATATTTGAAGATATGGGGTTTTTTTTCATGTGCTAAGAAAAGTGAATTGCTTCTAAAAGGGAAATATCTAATCAGAGGTGTATGCGTTCAGTAATACTGCCCAAAGTTTGGATTTTCTTTTTTTTCCACTAATGAAGGAAAAATTTAGCAGTGTCACAAAGCTCTGTTCATTGGTGTATACAGTTGGTTCTGCTGATGTGTATTTCTTGTGTTCATCTGTGGACTGAACATCAATATTTTTATACTGAAATGCCAATACTGAAAATATTACACTGTGGTCTGCACACTGATGCATCTATTCTTCACTAGCATACATGTATTGTTCCTATTGGTGCTGTTTGGGATTCCTCATTGTATAATGTCCATGGGCCTTTTTTTGTTTTCTTAAGTAAAAGGCAGTTTGTCTTCTATCTTTCTTGATGTAGTGTGATCCCTCTGACATAGGGAATTCTTGGGAAGTAAAACACTACTTACAGTGAATTAAAAGAACTGAGCCTTTAGTTTACTGCAGAATAAACAAACCCAGAAGACAGTAATTTTCAGGTAAAACAATTTTAGCATATTTACTATATGTACTATTATGAAGATAATTCACTAAGGTTCTATATGAATGTGTTATTTTTAGATGAATGTTCTAACATGATGCTCTGTTTTACTCTCTGTTCAGTATTCTCTTGTGTTAGACATTAATGTTTGTGCTTTTATAAAGGGAAATCAAGAATTTGTTTGTTATTGGATTATTAAAAGTTAAATAAACAGCAAGCTATAACACCTTAGAAAATATTTCATCTTGGAAAACCATTAAAAGAAAAAAAAACATGGTTAACCATCTTAAGAACTTCAGATGCAATCAGTTTTCATTGTCAAACATTTCAGAGATTTTGATGAAAATTATAGTTCTTACTACTCTCATGCTAAACTTGCAGTCTGCTGGGCTACATTTTAATAAATATTAAATTATGAGTAGTAATGCAGATCATGTATCATGAGTTCAAGCAGTGTTGTATCCTCAGATGGCAAAGTATAATGTTTTGCAAAACACAGGTGGAAAATACAGATGTATTATAATGAAAACAAATTAAGTGATTTTTATGTCATATTCCATATACAAAGACAAATGAGTTGAAGTGTCTCCACCACTCCATCAGCTTTTCAGGTAAAGTGAAAGGGACTTAATCCTTGTTCTTCTGTCCTTAGTCTTTGGAGTTAAAAACTACAAAATTTCTCATCCCTTTAGCAAGCGGGATTGACCTATAGAACATAAAATACTGAAAATACTGATTTTGTAAAATAATTAATTTTTTATATATGAACAAATATTTGTCTTATCTTTTCCATTTTTGTTTTAGCCATCCACGGAGGCTGAAAATGAAAATAGCCTCTAAACAGATGTGTTTTGGTATCTCCGAGCGGCATTTTCCAAGTTCGTGCCTCCTTTACTGGTTTTGTCACAGCAAATAGGTTCTGTGTCACCTAGGCATTCGTGCCCTTCAGCAGCACAGAGAGGCATGTAGACTAAGGCTGGATTGCTGCTGCTGCTGCTATAAATGGAAAGAGGAGCACGTCCAGAGTCATCTCATCATATAATGGTTGTCTAAGATCTGTTTCTCTCTACTGACTATGGTGGGAAGCTATGCAAGTGGTTTGGCCTGAATGTTGACTTCCTAGATAATTAGAGATAAAGGAGATCTGTTTCTTTTGCATGATTACATCTAATACATCTAAATCTAGATAAAAACATATACATATAAACCTTTACAGATATTTCCTACCAGCAGCACCACTCTTCATAGCCGGGATGTTCAGTATCTTCCTCATAAATACTATTTTGTAATTTCAATGAAAATAATCTGTTCAGCTATAAAATAAGGAATATGAATCTCCACCTTGAATTGAAAGCATTATTTGCTTTCAATATGTTAGTTTAATGATGAAATTAAGTACAGATAAATATTAATTACAATAACATTTCCATAATAGTAGTTTGTTGTTAAATTGGCATAAAATTGAATTGGTATCTGGCAGATACAAGGCTATTTTTCAGCCACATTTCTAGATGTTTTTTAACTGTCCGTTCAACTACTACTACCTACTACAAATTCTTAAATAAAATTCCACTTTGCCCTGACAGTTGTAAAAACACTCTTAAAATTCCACGTGGAACTTGAAAGTACTTTAAGTAGGGTTATACTTTTAATTAAACCCTTTGCCAGCCCTTTGCTGGGCTTATATAAGAGTTTCACATTTAATGAGTAAAGCTGAACATCAAAAGCTCATGCTTGCTTCCTCCGTTCAGCTGGTTAAATAGCTGCCTTCCGTCTTTTTTGCTATTTACTCGTTAACATCGGTTTTGCTTTTGCCAGTTCAGGAAAACCTGACTGGCAGCCATGGAAATCTCAGGCTGTGAATTCTCAGTCTCAAAGATACTGTGTTTGTACTTTATGAAATGTTCCCATTTCTTAACAAAACCCAGACCATTTTTTGGACACCAGCACAAGCACAGTGTTCAGTTTCTTGGGCTCTCCCGTGGTGTCATTAGGGTAGATTTCCTTCCTACGTAACTACATTGAGCAATGGCATTAAAAAAGACATTACCAAGAAAAAAAAAACTGTTATGCAAAAGAACTACTTTTAATTTTTAAAACCAGGTTCAAACATTTCTTTGTCATCAGATTTAATCTATCCTGAGCAATTTGAGTAGAAGAGATGAAAGTACTATGATGGCAAGAAAAGGTTAAATAAACAATATGTGTGTATTTCTGCTGAATGATTCACTTTAACTTTTTATTTAAAGGTGTTTTTTGTCAGAGTATCATCATCGTATTAACCCTTTTACAGCAAAAGGGAGCCTGTGATGGCCACTAGAACTGCTCTTTTTTGTTATCTGAATGAAAATAATAGATTCAGTTTCCAAAAGCATTGCCTTGGGCATGCACACTGATGTGGTACACAAAGAACAATACTGTCTGTCTGTCCAGCCTGCTGTACTGCAGCACTGGAATACTTATGTCTGCCAGAGTGGGGGTGGAAAAGTAACAAGGAACAGTTGCCATCCTTGCTATAGTACCTGTAATATTTTTGGAAATAAATGTAAGATATGAAAATACCCTTTGGCTTAATGCCCTTCTCTTTAAACATGGTACTATTCAGTTTTCTTTTAACTGTAGATACCACATTTTCATTTGTTTAACTTGGGCCAAAAGTGCATATAACCCAAGAGGAAAAAGCATACTTTAAAGGAAATTTGACAATGCGTTATTGTATACTTTGCTTTCTCAAATGTATGTTCACCTTGTTCTGATAACCTGGATATAGAGTTCCTGCTCAAACTGAAGTCTAGAGCTGCAATTCAAAAGGCTCTGGCCTTTTTTTCATTAGTATACCTTGCACCACTAACAGCAGAGGTCTTAAGGCATAAGTTAAACCCTTAAACCATTAGCTGCTACTGAAAGTCCTTTGGTTTGAGCAGGTGCCACTTGGGAGATTTCAGTTCATCTGCAGCGTTAGATGCAGCGTTAGATATAATTTATTATGATTTCATGTTACACTTTCACCATCACACACAGGCGTTCCCTCCCTCTCTAATTTCACTACTGAATAAGAGAACGAACATGATCTTGGGTAAATACTGCCAAACCACTTTCACTTCCATTCAGGAAACTGTGACTGTTACTGTCATTTATTTCTCAGAATTACTTCCTTCATTTGGTCGTTGCTCACTGTATTTAAATGCCACATCTGCTGCGAAGACAATAAGCATGTTATAATGAGATGTGCTTTTAAGGGAGAAATGCTAATTCTTTTTTTGAAATATAACTAAGGGTGGACTACTTGATTGTGTCAAATTTATATGCAAACCTTTTTACCTTCCTGAAAATCTCATAAAGCAAACTGGTTTTGTTAATCACTCCTGCAAATGCTTCCTGGCAGCAGTTTGTTTTTTGCATTTGCAAGCAGAGCCAGGTTTCTCTCCTCACAAAGCTGAATAGCATCTTTCAAGGAAGAAAAAAAAGCCCAAAACAGGTCTTCTCTCTAGTGGTTGTCTGCTACCTTTCAAAGATACGATTTCTGCTGTATGTTTCCTCCCTTCTCTCCCTCAAAACTGTGTATTAAAATCACCATGTGGTCTCTCTTCTTCCTGATACCTTAACTCACTCCTGTCTGCACACTCATATTTTTCTTTTGGAAAGGGGTACTTTTAGTTTATGCATAAATTCTTGTCTTTGGGGAATAAATGACACAACACAGACAGCAAATATTTTCAAAGGTCCATTATTTCTTTAAGCATTCAAAATTATATATGTAATATATTCCTTCAAAGGAGACAAAATGTTTGTTCAAGAAAGTTCATGTTAACTGCCCCTTACACAAAACCAAACAAACAAAAAGTCAGGTAAGGCTTTTAATCTAAGTATGTGTGTGCATGTGTGTATAAGTGCATTAATAGAAAAGTTGCAAAAAAACACATCTATGGATGCCTTCTGCACCAAAGACTTTAAGTTCTCTGCCTAAGGAGAGAAATCATTTTTTGATCAAAGCAGTGTGTCAAAAATAATTTGGACATTAACTTTTCTACAGTTAATCACTCTTTCTTCTGATACTAAGCCACTTCCATAGAATATAATCTCTTAGTATATATAGTATCTCTTGCCAAGCTGTTGCACGCATTTTGTAAACAGATGTTACTTTTCCTGAATATTGATGGTAATTAATACATTTACCTTGACCATAAAGTATTGATAAATATTTTTCTTGTCTTGTTCGATTTGAAAGCTTTTTTTTTTCTCTTTTAAAAGCTGAGAAAATGTATTTGTTCTTTTCAACAGCTTTAGCATAAACATTCCAGAACAAGGGATTAGGAGCCACATGTGTATTCCGGTATGAAACTGGATTCTACCATTGTACTTGTAATATATTTGAGAAAAGGTATTTAAGCCATAAAAGTATATTTAAGCAGCTATCTGTTCTAAAAAACACTAGAACATCTTTGTTTCAGGACTTTATGAGAAAAAAATGTACAACTAAGACCATATTACTGGAAAAATTCCCTTTCCCAAACTTTGATTTCTTCTGCCAGCAGCAAGGCATCATGTTTCTCCATTTCTGCTTCATGAAATCCAGTTTCTTTGTATCATGTATTTCCATCACCTCTACAAAATTAAGTCAGATCCCCATCAGGTTTGGGTACGTTTATTTCAATGAACTTTTAACTTTCTGTGCTCATTAAAGATTGAACAGCTATCTTGCATTGTCCTAAAGAACAAAATACTATAACGTTCTGGTCAATATGTCTCATTGTTTTGAGAATTAGTGACTAGTAGTTGTTTTTGTTAATTTATTTTTATAGAGATAGATTTCCTGAGGACTGGAGGGGGAAAAAATTGGTTGTATTTCTGTCATCACCTTGTTCATATCCAGATTTTGCTACTCCTTCATTCACTGCAGGCACACACTCACACAATGAAAAAACAAACAAACAGAAAAGCATTGTAAGCAATAGGTTTCTGGTAGAGAGGGAAGCATGAGAGAGAGAATTAGAAGGCGTCTTAGATACTTCAAGTTCAGTACAAAGAAAGCTAAAGAACATTTTTTCCTGCTGCCCTGCCTCTTCACTGTGACATTTCTTCCATTTCATGTGCCTCTGTGGATACACGATCTAAAGCTCACCACACTTTGTGGGAACTTTTCTGTTAACTTCACGCTATTTTGCTTGCCACTTCAGCTATAAATCTTCAGTCGTGTAATCCAGCTGGCTTTCTGGTCAAACTACACTGTGCTGTGTACATGTACCCTCTAGCTGCCTCCGTGGGTTTAAATCTGGGATAAATTACTAACCCAGCAAACAGTTTTGCAGGTGTTAAAATTAGAGAGGTGTCTACCTCTGCTGAGATCAGGTACTGGAGCCAAACATGACGTGCTACATCACCTCAAAGACTCCTTGGGCGTGCGCTATAGCACCATAGGCCTCCAACTCACAGCCAGCCCGCCAACGGCCATAGTGCTTTAAGATTACCACTCACTCCTTTCCTTGTATTACCCCTCTCCTCACTTTGCTTAAAGTTACAGCCCCAAAGCGGAGCCAGTGGCAGAGAAGGGCTCAGCGAAGCCACTGCTCAGTGCAGCACCTTTGTGCAAAGCTTCTTTCATTAGTATTTTCAATACGCTGGCAGGCTGGGGACCTGGTGCACCAGGCAGCAGAGCCGGTTGCACAAAGCCCTTAGCTGGCCCTTAAGACAGCTTTTGTTGGGTTTTTTTACATTCTACACAAAACAATCGTGCTTGCCATTATTTGTGGAGCTACCAGATTTTAATGCAACAAGTTTTCAAATAGCAAAGTAATAAAGAAATTAAAGAAAGAAAAGAAAAAAAAAAAGCTTTTAACTTTAAAGTTTCCCAAATTAGTCATTAACAATAGGTCAGATCCACTAACAAATTAGGAGATATTTCTCTTTTTTCCCATTAAATTTAGCTTTCTCTTTTTTTTTCCTTTCACATTTATTAGTTGCAGAGGCAACTAAAATTTAAAAACAACAGCAAAACTTTCCCACCCTTACTTCCCAGTTTGCATAGATTTAGAACTTTTTTATATCTACCCACATGGAAACATCTACCATCTGGTGAGCATACTTTGGTCAGACACTCTGCTCCCTGTAGTCAGGACATCTTGGAAAAATTCCTAGTTCTTGGAAAAAAAAAAAGCAAATCTTCATCTGTGCCAGGATAGTTTGTGGGCCAGATGCTTATCTGAATTACCCTGGTGCAAATAAATACTTCCAATACTACTTGAAAAACAAAAGCTATACCTACTTTTTTTCCTTATTTTATTTTCTTCAATTTAATGCTGTAATTAAATAGACAGAGATTATTAAAAGTCTCAAAAGCCTTTTAACGGGAACAGGATCTTTAGTTTGACTCAGAGTGAGAAACCAGAGACTCAAATTCCCTTCTCTCTCACAAAAGCAAGTGCTAAAGCAGATTTCCCAAGAATCTGAACCTTTGAATCTCAGGAACCTGGAACCAACCCTCTTTCCTCCTTCCTCATCTCAGTATGAGCTACAGAAAAGCACCTTTCTTCCAAAACAGTCTTTATTCCAAAGGATAACATTCATAATTTCATAAATGGGTTGTACATCTACTAGGACTCTTATCAGAGCTTCTACTACTTGTCTCACACTTCTAAAATGCTGCACTCAGTTGTTTAACTGCCTTCACTGCATTTGTGTTAATAGACCCAGTTTTCAGGTTCTGGTCTTTAATGACATAAAATTAGGAATTATTTCAATCAGGAATTATTTCTGTTCTCCCCATTTGCTTCAGTTCATGGAAGTTTTCAGACAAAAATGTGACAGACAAAGAAACAATTAGGAAAAGTGTTTATAGCCTTCAGGAGAATTGTTCATTTTTTATCCCTTTTGTTGGAAAACAACTCTTTTCTCCCATATGGCACCTCTGAACAGAGTTTTGGCACTCAGACTGCTATTTGCTATTTCCTGAGTGCTAATACACCTTTTTTTTTTCCCCTCAGCTGCTTTTTTTATTTTTCTTTTGTGTCTAAGCAATCACTGTCTGTTATGAACCCGAGGTGGATTTTTGAGGGGTTTTGTTTCCCTTTTTTGGCTGTACTGGGATCCAGATGAGGATGTGCTAACAGTTTCTTTTTGGAGGTTGGGTTTTTTCCTTTTTTTTTAATCAGAATGGGAACTATTTGTGAGAAACAGTTCATCTGGTGAATTGAGCTCCTATTTTATTTTTTACTATTACAAAAGAAAGGATAGAGAAAGAAGCGGGACTAAATTGCCAGAGCACTGTTACTGAAGATAATTTTTCCTTTGGAATGCCCTGCCATGCTTGGTAGTAGAGCATGCAGGATGGCACACTGGATTGCATCTAAACAGGCAAAATAGAGAAATTACTTTAGCTTAAACTATTCTTCAAGCCTGAAGGTAGCAATTCCACAGTCACTGAAGAGGACTCAGCTGTAAGAAGGCGACAGTCGCTAACAAAGCAAAGGATGATTCACATGTTTCTAGTGCTCCCCAAATATCCTGTAACTTAAAATATTTCAAACTTAATCCAAAGACCACTGAAATTAAAAGGAGCATATGCCTTCATTTCAACATGTCTTTGCTCGTATCTTAATTTGGAAATTATCTCTAATCCTTAAACTAGTCTTAGTGGTGGCACTTCGAGACAATAGCCATGAAAAAAAAACACAATTAGTATTGATGGTTTTTTTTAAGAAATCCTATTCAGTCATGCAAAATTTAATTAAAATCAGGTACCACCATTTCACCTAAACTGAAAATAGTGTTTTGTGCTCTTGCTCTGCTTCTGTTCCTGTCTTTCCACCACCTCCCTGCACTGTGCTGGTACAAGTACCCAGTGAGTCAGACAGTGAATCAAACAGGAATAAAATACTGATTATAATCAAGGAAGAAGTAAAAGCTTTGGTGTTAGTTCAGTTCAGTTACCATTTGGCCATATCTGCACTTGTACTGGCATAGCTGAGGGATTGGAGTTAATGTGATTCAGTTAGATGGAAAAAAGACACTGTGTAGTTAATGACTACAGTTGTCTGCAGCCCCTGCCATATTTATTATCTCTTTCCTTTAGTGTCTGTGTTAGCACATATAATAACCTTCTTATTGTCTCATATCTAAAGACATAAAAAGATAAATCAAGCGAGAGAAATAAAAAAGTGTTAATCCAAGCAGACTAAATAAAGCATAGAAATACCAATAGTTACCAAGAGCATAAGGTAAAACTATATCACAGCCATGAGCTGGGCCCAGGTCTCAGTGTCTTCTCATTGTGCAGCTGCAAATATTTTGCTTTGATTTTTCTTCCTCTTTGGCCTTTTATAATTTTCCATGAAATGTAATCTCGTGGCCATAAGAAAATCCCCCCCCAAAAAAAAAGTTATCGCCTAGGAGGTTATCTAGCTTACAAAGCAATACCTGTAAATAAATTCCCTTTAATTTCATTCATGTCTCCTGATACATTTTTGCTAAGTATTGTTATAGACAAGAATTTTCCACACTGTAAAAGCATACTGATTTAAGAACTTTAGCTTGACATGCATAATTAGGATTTGCATGAATAACACATAGGGATTTCAAGTCTCTATAGCCAAAGAAGTGAATGCTAGCAGACTGGTAAAGACAGCTGAGTATAAACCAGGAGCATTATGAATGAGTTAAGAAAATTTAAACCAGAAAACCTAAGAATCATCTTCTGGATAATTTTTTTTTTCCAATTAGAGTTTATACATCTATCAATTCTTTTCCAAAATTCATAAGCACATTCATATTTTTAATACATACTAAAGGCATAAAGGTAAATAAATACGCATGGCATGTCATTAACAATTCCTGATAGGTTGCAGAGAACAGACACGGACACTACTTGCAGGAACTTGGAGTTGTCCTAGTTTCTATGTTTAGATGTGCTTCACCCAAGACACTCAAGACTGTGACCAGAAGACTATTGTGGAGGTAGACTTCATTGCCATTAAACAAGTTTCATAGTGAGAGGATGTAAATTTATGGCGGTGTGGAAGGAATGTTGTGGGGAAAAAAGAGTGTTTCTTCAGCATAGTTGTAAACCTAGGATAGAAAACAGAAGAGTAATTGAATTAAGTCTTGTACAATTTGCTAATGTAATTTCCACAATCATATGATTATTTTAAGATCGACAAAGACATTTGGAATTACATAGTTTTGTAAAATAACTCCAATTTTCTGTTTGCAAGATGAACAGGAGCTTTCAGCTTTAAAAATAATGATATCAGAAAAACTCTGTTATAGGATGCGAGAGAGATTGTTAGGTTGGAAAGGACAAAACTACATCAGTCCTTTCTGTTTCATAAGGGGCTGGACACAAAAGTTATAACCTTTAATAAAGTAATTTTCAAAAAATGACAAGGGTGGGAAAAAAGGTTTCTAGTGCAGCCAGACCCATTGGGAGGCTAGTAAAAACTGAGAGATGTTAGGGAGCCATGGCATAGATCAATATCTGATGGATTCTGGAAGGCAGGATAGAATAGAGAAAATAGAGATGAAGAATGGAACCAATAAAATTCACACTCACATGAATAATTTTCTCTGAGCTGCCACTTAAAGAAGCCAAAAATTCAGA
The DNA here is from genome assembly GCF_000687285.1 of Phaethon lepturus. Lineage (NCBI taxonomy): Eukaryota > Metazoa > Chordata > Aves > Phaethontiformes > Phaethontidae > Phaethon > Phaethon lepturus. Next base: position 8,558 of record NW_010561150.1, on the reverse strand, counting down.
CAAAATGATATTTCTTATTTCTTAAAAAAAAATGGTTTTAAATTTTTTTTTTTTTCAGTATTAGAATAGAAAATAGTGAAGTCTAATGGGATCTAAGAAGTTAAGTTTGGAGGCACCAAATCTCTACTAGTATTACGTGCAGGTTTTCAGTGTGAAAGCTAGGTTTTGAGTTATGTACATTTTGAAAGGCCTAAAGCTGAGTTCAGTCAGAAGATATTTTCAAATGAACCGTGTCTATATGGGTGTTATCAGCCTATTCAATTTATTTGATTACACAGTCTCATTTTTTTTAATTAAGATTTTTAAAAATTTCTGTTTCAGATTAATGTAAAAATATCAGAGTTGTACCTACAGTATCTCACACTTGCAATTCTGCTTGTTTTAAATTAAAAATTAAGAAAATCAAAGAGAAGGAAGTAGAAAAAGAAAAGGAAAATAGCCTAACCTTTCAGCATTTTCAAATGAGTTTAACTTGATTCTGGTCAATAAGTGGGAAAAGTTTCTAACTGCTTTTGGACAGGATTCATCTTCAAGATTATTGATGCTCAGTGCCATTTTAAATATTGTTTGGTATCGGAGACATTTGAGATCCAGGGCTGATCTATAGGGTATGGGATTTTAGGTAATAAACAACTTTCAGAAATCTCAGCCGGTGGCCAAATATTACTATTATCCTTCATGATAATGAACCAGAAATAAAACTCAATATTAAAGCAACCTAAGACTGAAGCATCTGCAATAGGACAACCAGTGTGGCACATCTACAGTCAGTGGAGAGAGGTGCTGTCATTGCATGCTCTTCATTGCACGCTCTTCATTGCATGCTAGGTTAAGTGCCAACGATGGCAACCTCTCAGGGTTCTTCTCTTGCAAGAGGCTGTAATGGGACCTGAATAACTAGCTTAGACAAGACTTCCAGTGTTTAGTGGACTGATTGAGTGACATGTATCCTATGGTTTTGTCTCTTAGTTCAATTTCCCCCCACACCTCCACCCCAAGGAGTACTCAAACTCTACTTTAAACCAAAGATGCTTGCCTCTATACTTTTTCCAATAAAAGAGCAATACTTACTGCCAGTTTGCTGTTTTCCTAATTTCGATTAATTGTACAAAAACTTCAGAACCAGTTTGAAAGGCTGTCCATTCTACTATGTGTCTTGTGCCTGGCTGTTATTTCACAGGCACTGATGTTTTGTCCTAACCATTTCAATGTGTATATTTGTAAGGAACAGTACACTGACTAATGTTCTATGTTATTAAACTCACTTTCCTTCATAACTTTCTTCCATGTTCTAAGAATTGTCTAAAATAGTGAAGAAGCTTGTCTCAGGTAAAAAAAAAGATGTAATGTTCTCACAAATTAAGCATAAAGTTTTTAAACATCTTTTAACTTTACCGAGTTAATCATATTCACCAATAGTACAATCTGTGGGTCAGAGGTTTATGTACTTAGCGTGACTATCAAGTTGCTGAATGTGTAAAAGCTTGATTCCAAGACCGTTAAAGCTTCCTACCACGGAAAACTACAGTGTCTAGTTCCAGCAATAAGAGTCTGTCAATCACAGTATCTAACCCTTTGCCATTTCACGGTGCACATACAGCTGCCTTGCTCAAGCCCTCATTAGCCTTGCCTAGTGCTCTTTACAGGGCATGTGCTGGAGTCTGCAGTGGCTAACAGGGAGGGAAAATATTCACGAATTTGAGATAGTGTTCAGCTTTTTTTTTTCCTCGTTTGTTATTTGGAATAAGGGTACCACCTACTGGCCACAAGTCCTTTTGTGAAATTATCTGTAAAATATCCTCTTTTACTTCTGTTCAGTGCCACTTATTCCTTCCCTATTGATTAAAACCACCTAACTTCATACCTTTCCTCTCATTTCAGAGCATTCGAGGCAATTTGATTTCAAAAATAATCTTTTTATTTTAAATATGTGTATCAATAAAAGCCAGAGAATTGAGACAAATATGCACAAGGCCAACTTTTCTTGCTTTAGCATATGGTTTTATTGATGCAGGTAAGCATTCATAAATGAATGAACAGCTTGATTTCACCAGTATTAGGCAGGAATGTTCTCCAGAATCATATGCTTTCCTAGATTGAAATATGAAAGAGTGCTCTTTCCTCTGCCTCCTTTAAGGACATAGGGAACAACAAAGTCCTCTTACTCATGATTTTCACCTCAGGTGTCTGACACCATCCCACACACTTTCTGCCTCTGCAGCAGCAGCAGGGCATGCCCAAACTTTTGCTCTTCAATCTTCATTTCCCACCAGCATCTGAAGCAGAGAAGTGAGGAAGAGGTGGAGCTTCTTTTAGGAATAGAAAAGGTTCACAGAGTTTATAAAATCCTGTATGTGCCATAACGGGCATGATCTAGGTTGGCTCAGGATGCAGAAAATCTGGAATCAGCTCTGATTTGAGCCTGAAACAATTCATACAGTAAATATAGAAAGCATTTAATCTAAGAAAAAGAAAATCAAGAAGTGTTTTAAATGCCATTTATAAGGTATTTTACAGAGAAAAATGGCTGTATACTAAGGGTGATATTAAATCTGGTGGAGAAAAGCATAGCAAACAGATAGCTATAAATTAACAGTTGACAAATTCTAACTTGCACTGTATATTTCTAATTTTCATCAGTTAGGGTGATTAGTCTTTGGAAAAGGTGATCAAAGGTGGGAGTGAGATTATTTTGTCTTTTTGAAGACTTCATATGGCAACCAGAAAATTAGCTTTAGCCTTGATTAAATTCTCTAGTCTCTCTTGTAAAGAAAAGCAGAATCAATGATTCAGTGTTTCATTCTTCATATATTATGATCCTCTGAACTCTATCCACTGCTAAAAAAATGTCTGAGCACTGATTTAGACATCTGTACTGCAAACCCCAGACCTTTCCCCACGAGAAGTCTAAAAAGCAAAAAATATATTGAGAGAGGTATAATGTAGACAGGAAAATAATATCAACTTTTCTCCACTCCCACTACAATATATCATGTAGAACCTGTTTTTCTAAACATGGCGTTCAGTTCAGGTTTCCACACTTGCAAACAAATAAAGCAAAGCTGAAAAGACCTATGGAATTGGCTTCAGAGGATCATAACTTCTGTGGCGATTGAGACCAGGCAGCAGGTAGTTAAAAGATGTGACATTAACCAGCAAAGTAAGTTTTTGTAACATCTACTGAAGTCATACAACCAACTAGAAAGTCCAGAATTTTAGGCAGGGTAGTAATGTTTGCAGAGGATTTTTTCAACAAAACTGTAGACTGCTAGATGTGCTTAGTAATTTTACCACCTTAAGCAGGGGAAAACTGAACCTTTGCTGAAAAATAGGACAAATAAAATCCCCTTCTTTGAGGTGAAAAAGGAGACTGTGCATTAATCCTGCACTTCCTTCAGACAGAGAAAAGAATTAAAGATTTCATATTTTTTCTCAAATTTTTATTACATTGAAGGCTGTGTATGAAACTGCTTTTGGTGCTATATGTAGTGCACATCCTTTGGGGAGCTTCAGTCATATCCAACACTCATATGGTGTACTAGGCCTGGCTGGGATAGATTTAACTTTCTTCACAGCAGCTCATAGGGTGCTGTGGTTTAGATTTGTGACCAAAACACTACTGATAACACACTGATGTTGTAGCTATTGCTGAGCAGTGTCTGCACAGCATCAGGAAACTCTCTGTTTCTCATTCAGCCCCGCCACTGAATAGATTGGGGGTGCACAATAAGTGGAGAGGGACACAACCAGGCAGATGACCCGAACTAACCAGAGATATTCCATGACACATAGCATCACGCTCAGCTATAAAAAGGGAAAAGAGGGGGTTAGCAGCCTTTTGTTCCAGAACTGGCTGAGCATTGGTCTACCCGTGGGAGGTGGTGAATGATTGCCTTTGCATCACGTGTTTTGTTTCTTCCACTTATCCTTCCCTTATTAAACTGTTAAACTATTAAACCCCCAGGTTTTCTTGATTTTCTTCCTTTCCTCTTCTGCTGTCCCATTGCACGGGGGAATGAGTGAGTGGCTGTGTGGTGCTTAGCTGCCTACCAGCATTAAACCACAACACATGGAGAGAACTGAAAAAAACATACAATAATTTTAAAAGTATTGTGGGCCATACAGGAATCTCTTTTAGGAAGAAAGCAATTTTCTGAACATGCAACCAGCTGCCCAGTGGTCCAACAGAACTTTAGGTAATGGAGCAATGTAATATAGCTACATTAAGCTAGTTTTAAAAAGGAAACAGGAGGACTCATTAATAAGCACAGTATTTGTCCAAAAAAAACCCACTTAAAAGTAGATAACAATGATGCTGCTATTCATTGTCTAAAGTTTAACATAATTATAGGTTGAAAACAAAAATTAAAGCTACCCTTTTAAAAAAAATCCAAAAAGGATTCATGTTACAAGACGTGATTAACTTGTGAAACTCATTGCCATCTAGTTGAAAAGGGATGAACAGTTGCTTACCAAACTGGCAGTATTAGGTATAACAAAGCTGTTCTATATTATTATGATAGATGGACTCTAGGTATTGAACCAAATTTAACAGCTAGGCCCTATTTCTGCAAGGGGCAGCACCCAGGCCCATAAGCAGGTATCCACATGTGCTGGGTACAGCTATGAATTGCGTCATCCTGAACACAACCTCACTGGAAAACAGCAAGCAAGAGAAACAGATCCTATCCCACGTTGTACGTGTGGCAACCTTTGCGAACATATGCCACATTCAACATTTTCCTTATGCCACTGTTGAGAACAATTCATCCCTGGCACACTGGAAGGGATCAGCAGCTCTACACCATTGAAGCTCCTCTCCTGCCAGCTGCATTCCCTCTGGCTTTCTAGAGACCAGAGAGGATCCTTCTATTGAGTACAAGACGGTCAGTTGTTACAAAGCCAATGCCACAGTTACATCCACAGTGTGTTATGAGGCCTGGTCAAAATGTTGTAACAAAACATTTTTCCATCAAAAAATGCCAGTTGTCTGTCCTTGAGACATTCCTGTGGGCTGGCTTGATCTTGCCAAAACTCCAGCAGAACCTGGCAGACAGGCTGACCACTTGGCTGTGACCATGTCACCTAGCTCAGCAAGACTCTTAGTTCCCCTGGAAAGCTTTTGCTGACTTGCTGGTGTCTAAGACTGCATAAGGTTATAAGCCTGCTTGGGTCTCTCTGCACCCCGCTCCAATTTTGGATGCCTGAGCTTGGGAGCATAGCAGCTGGCAAAAAATAAGTAAAGACCCTGAGGATCCTGGAAAACAGCTCCAGAGCAGAATATTTAGTGTTACAATAAAACAAGCATCAACATCGTTATTTGGCTTTTTTTCCCAATATTTTTCTAGTAAGTTTTTTTTTTTAAATGGATATATATTTTATTTCTAATCTTGTTGAACGCACAATATTTAACATCATTTGTTGATGACAACACAGAAAGTACATGCTCACCACAGAGAGAGCACAGATATTATCAGCATGTATCATGAACTCTGGTAACATGTGAATTTTCAATGCAGTGCAAAACAAAGTTTAGCTGCTAAAGTGCATGGGCAATATGACCAGAATTTTTTCCCTAAGATTTTAACACAAATGTGAGGGGAAAAAATACCTTATTAGGTATATAAAAGGAAGTAATTTTGTTACCAATTTTTTGAAAAATAAATAAATAAAATTCTACCAATACCTAGAATATACAGCAATAGCTTATAGTCTATATGAAAAATCTTTCTTTATATTTAGCAAAATATTTTGAAGTATCTTATATCACCATGTGCAAAATTCTGTCTTGTCTTATACAGCAGATATATTAAGCAATACTGAAGTGTGTATTTAGCCTTAAGAACATCCTTAAGCCCCTTAAAAGTAAATCCCTTAAAATTAAATAAGTGTTTGAAGTAAATAAGCTGAATAGAGCAGTGTGGAAACGTCACACATTTTTAAGTGATTTGGTACACTAAAGTCTTAAGAGCCCACTGAAGTCAATTAGTACTAGGAAACTAAAGCTTCCCAATTATCAAGACAGGTCAAAAGCTTTCTCTTTCTCTTTACTTCCACCAGATGGTGGTATATTGCAAACAAACATATTTGTGAAGACCGTTTTTCTACTCATTACCTAAAAAGACATGGAAATTCTTCATTAGCAAAGTGACTTTCCTTCTAGTCTGTTCATTACCCTTTCAGATGTCAGATAGCTTTATTTTCAACAGATAGAGTAAGAGAGGTATTCACACTTACTATTTTTTTTAATCATATATTTTAATATATATTTCTATCCCACTTCAGAAGTGATGCCTGACTACACTGTTTTCATCTATTTCTTCTTAGCAGAGTTTACTAGTTGTATTTGCTCTCTGTCTCACCTGTAATAATGGTGCACCTTTCCGGTGGATTAAATGTAAGTGCTGGGCACTCCAAAGTAAGTACTTAAACTGTGTTTAGATATTATGATATAGCTCCTGAATGTTCTGAATGCTTTGACATCAGCTTAGGGAAGATTTAACTTTGGCTTAAAGATGGGCCTTGGCTTCAATGCAGGAAGATTCCCACGGATTCTGAAAAAAATTACCTCAGATAACAGGTGAGCATGTGCATAAAACCAACCCAGCACCTTCTAAGACTGAGTAACTCGGTAGAAACAGTGAATTTTGAAGCTCTTACAGGGTATGGGTTTTTCCTGCAGGAGCCATGTGTATTGGTAGGAGTGATGTGACAGTGGGTGATGTGACTCGTGATGTTTCAAGCTTTATTCTAGGTAGTTACCACTCTTACACTTCATCTCCGAGTATTGTGGTATTGAATTAGAATCTGTATATGTAGACACTTAAGTGCTTATAAGTAAAAAAAATTTCTGAAGCACTCCCAGTTAAAATCTTTGTGTTCTCATCTGAGAATACAGTGATTTTTCTTCTATTGGGAAACTGTTATTTCATCATCTGAACTTAGTGGAATCTGTATGCTACTGGTTTTAACAAAGGAAAAACTTAAAAGGCAAAATATAATGCTGTTGTCTATGCTTTATTCACTGTGTCTCTCCAGGCAATGCCTTGATATTTGTTCACAAGTAAAAGGGTCCAACTTGCTAATCCTTAAGTTCCAGAAGCTGCGCTTGGGGCCCCTGGGAATATGACGCTTAACACAAGTCCTGACACTCCACCCTAAGCTGTGTAGATGCGAAAAGTAAGCTTCAAGCCTGGAGCAGGACTGTTTTCTAATTATACTCTGTTCATGTGAAAGTCAAAGTCTCAGAAGCTCAGTGTAATTAAAACAGATATTCTACCCTTTGGTACCGAACATAAAGCAGGCCAAACTCCCAGCTCTGTCATCCGTACTCTGGCAGTTTATACTCTGCCATGTTAACTGCTGCCTCCTCAGCTGCCTGCTCACTGGTAACGTGAACCATCATAAGACCACAGATCGTGAACTGCAGGTCACCATTTTGTAACCCTTACCCTGGGTTACAAAATGGCTGATGTAACATGGGTACATGCTAAACTGGTGGCATCCTCCACAAAAAGCTTCTTGTATTGCCAGTAATCTCCGCAAGTCCACAGTAGGAATCTACCTCACGCAAAAAAAAGAAGGTGAAGGGAAAATGCATGTTTTTGTTTGTTAACATCAAGTGTTCCACATGGCTTGGGAAACTGATGGAGCACAAGAGTCACGGAAACTTTTGTAATTTACTTATAGCTTTATTTACACCTGACAATGGGTCTGAAACATTGTTAAAGCAGGGAATTTGATCAAGAACCTGATTATTTGATCAATAATTTTCAAGTGGCAGTTTATGGTTTGCACATTACCTCAGTTTGTAGGCGCTCAAGCTTGAAATAGTTTGGAAAAAAAAGCAGTATGCAGGAAGTGCCATTTTCTAAAAGGCAGCCTTCGTTAACATGGTACAAATCAAGCATGCAGAGCTATTCGCAACTTTAGAAAAATTGATTTCCTCATTTCCTCCTTTACAACAGGTCAAAGAGCTGCTGGTTACAACAGTAAGGTTTAAGACACTGTTGCTTACTCAGTTGCTGTAAAACAAGAAAAAGAGCATTATCCTTAGAGTCTTCTCTCTTACTTTCTTTCCTTCTTCTCTTCTCCTTCTGTCCAGAATATTCACCAACTCACCACTATCTCCCTTTTTATTAAAGATTTAAAGAAAGAGTATACATCTGATAACAATATATTCCAAAATTTTGAAATACAGATACAAATTTTATAGCTTCAGTCTCCAGTTCCAAAATTAAATCAAATCCTGAACTTTCTATTGGTAGTGTATAAAATCTGATAAAAATGTCAACAGTAATCACAAACACTTTTGAAAGGAAAATCATGATTCCCAGCCCAAAACTTCAATAGCATATTTTTTGTTAGTAATAGAATTACAAATGTAAAGTTGATATCTTTTAGATTCATGATTCACCCAGGAAAAATGTATAATCGGTAAAATGAAAAAGGAAGCAATATTCATGCCACCGATAACAAAGATAAGTTAAAGAAGGGTGAATAGTTTGTTTGTACAGATAGATTATCCAAGTACCTAAACTTCAACACATTCACAAATA
>NW_010561149.1:50653-66026 GCF_000687285.1 Phaethon lepturus | reverse complement strand
CCTTCGCGGTTTTGCCGCTTCAGGAAGGGTCTCCCGGCGCGACCCTCTGCTCCGGAGCCCTTCGCCGCGGCGGCTTCGATTTGATTTAAGGAAGCAGAGAACCTGAGATTTTGGTAATCGCCAGCAGAAGTCCTCTGGCTGCTTGCTGCCACCAGCAAAAAACATGAGCGGGGGAAGGTTGGTGACACTGGAGATAAGACCTGAGTCCCGTGCTTCAACTACTGAGACGCCAGGGAAGCTGGAAAGGAACGACCTGGTGCTCTTCTATTCTAGCTAGCTATGCAAAATTACGAGGGGCTCCTGTGGGTCATGCCAGTCTGATGGCGACTTTGAAACTCAGTCCCAGAAATAACCAGATCTCACTCTGAAGTGTACGTTGTGAAATTCTTCAAGTTACAGAATGGAACAAAAGTTGGTAATCACAAGACCCAAGGTTAAATTTGTGTTAAGGGCTTCATGTTAAGGGCAAGGGCATCCCTGGAGGTAAAAGTTTTGCCAAGTGAAACATCACTGCAGGTAGTGGATTGGGGACAGAAAAGGACGATATTGGACAGTGGATAAGCAATAAAAAATAGTTTTATTTGAACAAGAAATCCAATATGAAGATCTTTTCTTCTAGCTTAAGTATCTAAATATCCTAAATATCCTACTACATATCTAAATATCCTACTATCCTACCCACTATCCCACTATCCATATAACAAAAAATTATTTCTCTCTCCCTCTTTAACTCTGAGGATTTGGAATCCTATTTAGATTTAATAGCAGATTACTAATCTGGCTTTAAGACCTCCATTTAACATCTGCATACAAGAGTTGTTAAATTCATGGGAAATACTGAGTGTTCCATACCTCAAAATCAAAAGAGCTAGTACCACAAAGCAGTGGGTAGAACGTACCAGGAATAGATGGAATGGAGCCCAAATCCCACAACTGACATTTAGGTTTACCTGAAGCCGAACAGAGTGCTCTAGCCAGTAAGTCAGTGTTCCAGCAGGTAACCTGTGGCAGGCAGGGAAGTGGCCGTATTCCCTGGGCCCAAGAAGCCCATTCAGAACTGGAAACCCAAGGCCATGACTCTACAAATCTCCACATCAAGATAGCCAGTTTGTGCAACCTCCAATGAACCTATGGAGAACACATCTACAATCCACAGTAACACCATAAAGGAGAAGGGTCTCTTCAAGATATTCACTATCATCTGGACCCTATCAGGTACTGACCATTTCATCACTGGACTGCTTTTATTAAAAAATAACCCTAAGCTGTACTGGGAAAAATACCTGATGGACCTACCAGAACACCACCATACATCCTTTTTCATACTTCAACTTTTCAAAAAAGATTTTGTCAGTTGAGTTGACACCCTGCATAAATACACTCAACATTTGCCGAAATAAACATATGCAACATTATTAGCCACAGAGTTTGTGTCACTATTACTCTCTAATATTGATGGGTATTTTCAGTGCTTTAAAAACAATTAGAAATGCATTTTCAGAGAATGCTAAATGCATGCATACATAGATTCTGTGGACCACAGAATTTAGGTTGACTATACCATGTATTCATAATAGACCTACCACATGCATCTTTATTTATTTCACTGCCATCTTGTTAAAAAAAGTCCAGAAAGGATCAGTAAAGTAAAAGCACTGTTCTCACAACTTCCTAAGCAACAGTTTGAAGAATCAGGTTACAGTCCAACTGGGTTGACCCACAATTATTAGAACATTTTCACAGAATTAATGCATGTATTAAAACCTTTTCCATTTGCTTACTACGCAATAATATATCTGAATAATGTATTTCTACCTCTTGATTCAGACTAAACAAATACAGCATGTGTTCCAAACACGTGTGTCAGTTGTATTGCTTGCGCTATGTAATACTGCAGACTTCCCACTGCTGTTCTCTCCGATTCGGAAAGAGGATTATGGGAAATTATTTTTTTTCTTACACAATTAGGCATGATCTATTATATATTACTTAAGCTGTTTTCTGCCCTAGTGATCCTCTGTGTTTTTCTGTAAAGCATGATCGTCTGTGCCCAGAACCAATACAAATGCTAAAAAATACATTAGGGAAATGAGTAATGGGTACAACTGAAAGATCCATGGCTGCACAGCAAACACACTGCAGCAAGGCTGGAATATTCCAGAGTGCAGCGAGGCAGGAAACTGCTACCAGCAGAGCAAGTTTTCAGTCATCTGTATTCTACCTCTTTATTGCTTGAATGGCCTGTAAACAAGCAGAAATCAATACAGTACAGGTGCATGCATGCAGGTCATGAGATGCAAATAGTGTGTGCACAAGGTTTCCCAGCTTATTGGAGTCACCTCACTAAGTCTGTTCCTTCAGGGATTTCCATTTTTCACCTAATGAGGAGGTCATTGCCAGCTAAAATGGAAACTAAATATAATTGGTGAAAGATGTTTCTTCTTTAATGATAGTAGTCTTTCTAATATCAGTAATAAGGAGGACAATTATGTGGTAATGTTAGAAAATGAAAGAAATCCATTTCTGATAAAAGAAAATTTCAGCCCAGTTTAACACAGTTTCTATTCTGACTATTCAGATGAAAAGTGTATTTACTCTTCTTCATATTGCACGTATACATTACATTGCCTATTTCATGTGCCTCATTTTCCTAATTAAATTTCCTTCAAGCTGCGTTTCTGCAGTTGTGGTGGGAATGTAGTATTAAAGGCTAACATAGCAAGTAGACTAATTTTACAGCTACAACAGATCTCAAATCTGTATAACTGTACTAGAAAAAAAAATTTACACTGGCATTCTGCATTACACTTGAAAAATAAGAGTGCTAAAATTAAGAAAAATGTTGAGATACACTGAAATATTTTCAAATATTACAGTTTCGTAAAATTTCAAGAATAGGCACATTGCATTCGCCCAGCCTATATAAATGCTACACATACATTTAATGTATTTTTGAGAGAAAATCTAGACACAGGTTTCAATTCTCCAAGTTTCTGTAGTTTTGGGTGCTAGAGAATTTATTTTGTGTTTTTTGAATAGCAGAAGCTGAGGAATTGTTGGTGTCAAATACACAGCGAGAACTCTGAACAGAAAATAAGGTTCACCTAAAGACAGGTCCCTAGGACATCACGATAGGTGTCTGCTTGTTTCATGTCATCTCTGGAGTCAGACACCAATAACCTGGAATACCATTGGAAATTACTTTCTCTGTACTGACTCTAAGGAGTGGTGGCACTAATTCTTTAAGGCTGTCTTCCTGCCTCCACAGATCTCCCTACAGGATGCTTAACTGAGATGGTACTCCAAAATGCCCCTTTATTTTATCATACAATTACTTGTCCTTAACGACAAGATGTTGAGATCACCACCCGCTGGGAATCAAGCTCAAGCCTTTTCCTGAGCAATCACCTGAGCACTGTTCTATGAATCCAGTTGTAATGAGAGAACATAAGATAATGCAAAGTGGGCTGCTAACTTAAAATGTGTATGTTAAAGAAAACCAATTACAATACCATTATCTCTCTGTACTAAATGAATTAATATTTTAGAAACAATCTGAGGAGTATTCTTCAATTTTAAAGTTTGTCATTTTATCATACTAATATCACCTGTTCATTAATTTTGACAGTCCTGATTCTGCAAATTTATATGGCAATATGAAAAAATATTATTTGACTTCTTTTAAGGCCTTACAAAAATTTTGGTTTTTTTTTAATTCAGCAAGACAACTTGTGTCATACACTGTAGTTAAGAGAACAAAATACCTCTCCAGTAAATGATGTTTATAGCTAAATTCAGATTTTTTCCATCACATTTTCTAAGCTGCCCTTTATCTTACAAAACGGTATCTTTAAATGCATATTTGGCATTTCTTCCTCTAAAAGATTTGATTACGTGGAAAGTAATATACTCACTTAGACATCTGAATTCTGCACCATGTTCAACAAGTGATGTACAATGAAGAACTGCCCTGCATGCTACCTCCCCTCTCTTCATGCTTTATTATTTTTTACTCATTCCCTCCCCTCACTGCCACTCTGTGAGGATGAAATCCACACAATTCAGGATATTACTTATGTAACCCAAGCACATAACAATGAATGTCCTTGTTAGCAGCCAGGATTTGCCATTTTGGCAAAAAAAAAACCCTTAAAAACTCTAACAAAAAGAAATAATTTTATTCTGGTATCACTCAGTTTTTCTACCAGCCCTTTGTCCCTGCAGCGGCTTTCTCTCTCAGCATCCTCCACTCCCACCCTTGTACAAGATTTAACTTTGTATTTTGAGTTCTCCCAGGTTCAGTAAGTGGCATCTAATTAAAAAAAACCCTCTCCCTCTTAGTGAGCCAGAATATAGCGTGTTACTACTATTTCTGTTCCAAAAAAGCCAAGAAGAATTACAAAACTAGAAAAGATCCTCAAGTATCTTTGACAGCCATAGCCTAGGTTCTCTCCATGGGGATGGTATTTAATGCTCTACATGGGGTTGAAGGGAAAAGCTTGTGTGGAATATTTTCCATTTTCACCACCCACAGAAGCTACTGAACAGAAAAGCCCATTAAATGTGATGCATGCAACCAATCCTGGCAGTGTTGACAAGGACCAATTTCTCACGTCACACAAAGATTATTATGGACTTGAATCTGCTACACGTGGCTTCCCCTGGTTAATCTAGCAGTGAAGAAAACATCAGAATTATTACTCTTTAAATATATTGCCATTTTCTTAGCATGGTCAATCAAGCTAAATTATCTACACTTAAAATTAAAATAGACTATGGTCTGTTGCATAGTACCGAAGCACCCTAATGTGTATGATGCTAAGGGCCATCCATTTGCAATCCCGTAGCCTGCCTTCCCCCTGCAGCTCTGCTCCCTTTCAGCCAAGCTGCAGCAGCAGTGTTTCCCAGACCCTCAGGGACAGTATTTTTCCATTTTTCTGCTCTCAGTGTTGATCTCACAGTCTTGCAGTTGGAAGCCCTGGTATTGCTGTTACAGCAGATTCTTCCAGGACATGGCTATGACCACTGTGAGAATTGTCCCTTCCTCTGCCCCCTTCACCTACTGCCTGTTTGTAGTTTTTGGGTTACACCAGTGGATACAAGAACATGCCTACACAAAACTTACTGACCAAGCAGCACCCAACCCTGAGCACAGCACACTCCAGTTAACATTAATAGCATCAGAAGTAGGAACCTGAGGGAGGCCTCATGAGCAGGTCGCTGAGGAAAACTAGACAGTTCCCAATTGCTGCTAACACACCAATGTTTTCACTATTGCTGAAGAAGGCTTTCTCTTTTTCTCCACTTTGCCCACCGCCAGCTAGCTGATGTATGTCTACACCTGTGGCTTCCGATAGTAAAGCTGCATTCCTCTAAACCTGCCTCAACACCCTTTGCACAACCCGTCAAGCCCTCAACATAATATACTTAAAATGGAAGAGGCACAAATTTAAACAAAACACTGTTAGCCTATTTAAAAGCTATAGGTCAAATACAATACTAGCGTACACTAGTTATATTGGCACGTGAACTCACAGCCCCCAGAATAAAGCAAAACTTGGATCCATTCTAAATGCCAGTATAAAAAACTTCAGTTTTAAGGGGAACATCACCTGATCCTGAAGTATCTTCCTGCTGCCTCCTTTAGATCTTCATCTATTTTGGTTCTTTTTCCCTTTTATTTATTTATTTGTAAAGTAAAAGGAAGTGAATAGCTCTGTAGCAACACTGTAAAGCAATCACAGCATTGACAAGTTAATCAACAAATGCAGAATCTAGCTAGATATCAAAAGTAATATACCATCCACAATATACGTAGAGAGCATAAATATTTTGAAATTATGTAGAAGTAGTTGTCAAATTCATTTCTGTAACAAGCATTTTGGAATATAAATTAGATCAACCTGTTTGTTTTTTACAATTCAGGTAAAGAGTGTAAAGTTGCACACAATAAATGAAATCCAAGATGACGACATGAATCCAAATTACAGACTAAAAACTTCTCAAAAATCCATGTAAAACATCAGTGATTTTAAGAAAAATGTTTTATGAAATAGGATACTATCAACATGTTCACCTCCTTATTGACTTCTCCTGAAAGAGCAAAATACATACAAGCATACATACGCAGTAAAATAACGTTTACAAAGCTTTCCTTAGTGTTAATCTCCTAGAAACAAACACACACACATCATATTTTAAACATTATTTAATAACTTGCATCCACCATAGCTATTATGCTGATGCATGGAGAAATCGGGGTTTTGGTTGTGCCTCTGCAAGTCATTCTGATGAACGAGACCTTTAGTGTTGTAATAACTGTTGTGAGTAATGGAACAAGCAATGGCTTTTATTAAGAAGGAACACTGAATAATGTATTACCAATACTAAGATCAAGGGAAAAATACATTTTTAACAGGGAAAAAGTGTTAATAACAATCAAGCCATTTTTTAAGCAGAAAAGTGAAAGGCAGAAAAGGAAAAAATTTAAGAAAATGCTACACAGTATGCAGTAAATGGCAGACATTATACTGTGAATATCTTTTTTCTAGGCTGGCTACCTAAGGCTACATTACATGCTAGGGGAACAATAAAAGATTGAGACATTTCTTGATATTTATAAGTGTAAGGTAAACTCTACCCTGGTGAAGGTGGAAGTGGGGGAGGAAGGTCACTATAGAGACTAGCACACTGCACCTTGAAACACTTGAGGTTAAGTTCATTTCTTTTGAGTCTACAAACTAAGAGAGCTGACATGATGGAACAACTAGGAATGTTCTTTTGCTATACCCTTCAATGAAAAAAGGTGGCTTTAAAAATACAGAGAGAATAAAAAGCTGTCATGTTTTAGCATTCTTATTTATTACTTATACAGCACTACATGAAGTCACTTTATAGTCTTTAGAAACACACACCAAGACTAAGCCTTCCCCTGAAGTGGCTTACTGTTTCCTTTGAGTGAATGCAATTTGGACATCTATAGTATTGGACAGAAGAGATGGGGCAAATGGAGTTGCAGAAGAAAAGTTGCAGGGACCCAAGTCAAAAGATTCAAGGAGTAAAAGTCCATGGGCAGAAAAAAGAAATGGCTGTTTCCAAAATTCTATGATGGTATAAACCAAAGCACAAACAGAAAGAGAGCGCACACAGGGCGTGCTATGGCAAAAGGGTGGTCCACACAACTCGGGGCCAGCATAGCATCACAAAAGTCCAGACAAAAATAAGTGTGCGATGAGCAAGAGTGAGTTTTCAGACAGAGTCCAGAATTTTTTAACTTATGTCACTGAGAAACCAGTTACGTCACTTCAAAAAAACCTATTGATTCAGTATATGCTTTTAAAGATTTATTTTCTGTATTTTGTCCTCTTGTCCTTTAAATTTTTTGATACTTAGCACTAGAGAAACTGAAAGGTGCAAAAACTTTCACCTTCTTCAGATGAAACTACTTTAGTTAAAGGACTGAAGGGTTAAAGTAAATCCAGACTTGATAAGAAAATTATCAACAGAAAGATTGAGACATCTGAAACTTCTGAAAACACATCAAGAAAAGAAGAGAGCCACACACATACAGTGGCTCCTAACCATACTTTTTGCCTGTTTCAAGAAAAATAAGGTATGAAACAATAAAAACAAGTCTTGGATTTGTCTTATCATACTTAATTTCATTCTGAATGCAATGTATTAATGTTAGACCATCGTTTTGCCTCTAATACTACAAATTTATTCTATTTGGAGCAATTCCTGCAATACCCAAGTGCCTCCACAAGGATTTCATCTTCCTGAATTAATAAACGTAACACAAACATTTAGAGGAAAATGCAGACACTGTACTTTACCTAACAATTCCTCAGGCATATAGATTAAAAGAGTCACTTAATGAAAACTTATTGTCAGATTTACATTTATATATAGCTAATAACACTAGATAGCGGGTTCTTTACATTTATGTACAGTGCATTTATGTCTAGTGCTAGATGTTGGAATCTTTAAGACATCCCATTAGCTTTCATTTTACCACCTTATATATGTACGTGTTCTCCAAAATAAAGCTGTTTAAACCAGGATGTTCCATGGGCACTGGAATTAATGAAGCCTCGTTTCAAACGATTTATGTCCCCATCTTTCCCACACCTCTTTTTGTTCCCCTCAGAAGAACAGGAGCCCTCCCCCGTGGCCCTTCGAGTATCCCGCACAGTGAGTTGCAGCAGTGCTGTGGTTAACTGAGGCTTCTGCATGAGTTGCCAGCGCAGAGGTGCACGCTGCCTGCTGCCAAGCAGCATGCGTAGCAGTTGGGAGGAAAAAGACGCTCCCATCATGATAAGCAGGTCAAGGCCACTGCACAAAAATGGATTGTTATACCTGTACAATCTAATTATATAACCACCATGCTACACGTACATATCTAATTATATACTACCCAATTAAAAGATGAAGTGCTGTTCTAATGCTGAAATTTTTTAGGTTTTTTAAAAAATTGTTTATGCAATAGTCACTGGCAAAATGCAAGCATGCATGACTTTTTCTTACTATTTATGGTTCATTCAAACCAGTAGGACTGCAAACTGCATGCAAACAGTGGTGGAAAGAAAATTGAGAAAATAGCTGTAAATGCACAAAATGGTTTGCAAATCTTTCAAAAAATACAGACTGTATGCTGTAGTGAACTATTTGAAGGAAGGTGGTCATGAGTAAAGGAATCTGTCTGAGAAAAAGAGGTTGTACACTTTTCTAGGTTTAACTTTCCCTCTCTGCACGTATTTTCTCTCCGATTTTCCAGAAATGCTCTCTGCATACTTGACCATATGTTCAGAAAATGGCAAATATTTTCTAGCTGCTTCCCTGTCTTTATCAAAGATACCTGTAGCAGGGATCACAGCTTTCTGCATTTTTGAACAGTGCACTACAACATACTCAGTCAACAAGGTAATGTTGAATGATAACTGGGTTGCAATTTTGGAAAAGGAAACAACTCTTTCTCACTGTCAAACCAGCATTAAAGTGATGGGAACCTACTTATAGTTTATGGTGGTTGGTTAGACAATTCTGAACACAATGACTTAACTAAATTTAGGCAAAAATAGGCCAGTCATGTCATTATTTTTCAGGAGATGTTGCAAATCTGGTAGCAGAAAATAAAAATAGATCTATTTACTGAATATGACCCCTTTTTGTAAGATATTTTGTGATGAGAAAAAGTGGCTTGCAATTCCCGTTATCTAATACCCACACGTATTAGATTTAGTCCAGTAAGATACTAACCCTAGCAGATTTAGGTTTGGATTTGAGCAATAAGACCTCACTACTTTTCCACTCCTTCACCACCGAGAGAGGCAAATTTCCTCGTTTAAAGCCAACGTGAGGTTTGTCAAAGCCTTTGCTGGACACACACCTCAAAACATAGGCAATAGATGCTTATGAAAAAGAGAGTGAATGTAGTGTTTGTCCATTTCAGCCTAACTTTGGTTTGGAATGTGGCCATGGATACAATCACGCTGGGGAAAATTTGGTTTTAATGTTTTCTAGAAAACATTGTTACAGCAAAAGTTCTCTCTGAGTGAATCCATCTCTCTATTCAGCTGTCTGGACTTTGGAGAACAGGCTGTAGTGTGGTAACCTGACATAACAGGAGTGAAACATAGGCTCTCAAATTGGAATAAGAGAGGATAATAATTTCTGTGCAATGTCTTAATGCTACAGGAAACCTTATCTAGAGTAGGGCAATGACTACTACGCTACCTGCTGAAATAGCCATCATTCTTGCATGCATCTCCCAAGCACATTTTATATTTAAAGACGTTCACCTTAAATTGCTTGCTTTATGAGTCTTTTTCCACTGTCGACATGAGGTCTTAGATAAATAAACCACTAAAATGTGTCATACAGTTTTCTAGCTTCAGTAGGTTACTTTCAGAATCAGGACTTAACTCCAGCATTTTCTCCTTTGATTAATTTACACAAGCAAGACAAGTCAAAGATAACCTTGTCAATATCTTTAAAGTCAAATTTCAAAAATATAGATGTAATAAAGTATTTTCTCCAGTGTAATACTTGCAGCAGAAATGCAGAGAAGCCGAAATCAGAGAGGAAGATATTGTGGTAAAGAGCCTAAACCTGCATTTTCAATATGCTTTCCTGCATCTTCCTTGGCAAAAAGATTAAGGACTGCTTGAAATGTTTCTTTAAACATAGGAAAATTTTTAAGTGCACATAATTTCTACAAATGTATTATTTTAATCATCTTATGTGGTTGAATGTAGTAATTATAACACTTAACTGTACACGCACAACATTCTCCAGCTTGCTTTGTACTTTATGGTTGCCAAATATCCTGAAAAGTATGCATTTTAATCTACCTGTAACTACCCTAAGGTTCCTGATATTTATTCCTTTTAGGCAGTAGTCTATATGATTACTTTTTTTTACCTAGTCTTACTATACAGAACTGCATGAGTGACATAAGCCATAAACCAAGCAAATAATTTTTTATGTTTTTGCTGTATTTTTGGCTTTGTTTCCAACTTTGCATCACTTCAGGCATCAACAACAAAAGAATGTTCTAGTGTTATTCCTTTTAACTTTTCAAGATTAAGAAAAACTTTTACGGTTACACAGTGAATTGGAATAACCAAAACAGCATTATGTTCTTATATGTCAGTAAACCTGATAACATTTTAAACAAGAACTGGGTGCCAGATGACTGTTCTGCAATGAATTCTGGAACAAATTTCTGTATAATCTACTGAAAGAGCTTTGGAGTTCCTTGCCAGCAGGCTTTCTAATAAGATATTCATGAGTAATTAGAAATCTATAGACATTATTAAATCTTAATCTACAATCTGTAGGACGAATGTTTAGGCTGAAGCACGGCAAACTGGCAGAGAACTCAACTGGAGATCCCTCTATAGGTTCAAGAATTTAGCTGCCATTTGTCAAAGCTGAAGCTCTGATTTATTCATTAATTCCCCAGACTGCACTGGTTTCCACTGGACAGATAACTCTTAAACCAGACTGCTGGCTCAATTCCACAGCCCTCCACTTACAGCCCTGACTGTTTGAGTACCAGTATCCAATATTTTACAGAAGGTGGGCATAAATTGGTTATTTCTAATGAAAACTTTGGACTATCATTGCACCTCTTAAATAATGGATGTAATTTGCCTGGTCTTTATTATTTAAAAGGTCATTTACATGATACATATGTACTATACAAGCTACCCAGTAGGTAATTATACTTAGTCAAGCAAAGCTCTCACTAACTTTCATTGTTTCCTCAATAGCAAGAAGTTGTGCCTGTAAGTAATGCCACAGCAATACCATAAAGCTCTGGGAATAGCTGGTTCTAAGCAGCCTGGAAATGGTTACAACTGTAAACAAAAGAGACCTTGACTGAAACTACTGAAAAATTCATTTTCTCTTGTTGTTTTAAGAGATTTATTGGCTTACACAAGTGCACTTCATAGTGAGGACAAAACCTCCCAACTGTCTACACACAGAGTAGCCTTCCAGTTCCATATAAGCTATGCACTTGGCACAACATGAGGAATGCAGTCTAACAACAAGCTAAACGCAAGCTAACGCTAAAAAAGTGTTTAAAGAAACTGCTTCTTTAACTAGCTAGGCAATTACAACGCGCACAGCCACTGTTCTGATAGGCAGAGCCACAATGAACACGAGAAACATTTCGCTAATAATTATATCTAGCCTTGGATCAAATCCATACTGCTGGTTATAAAGGACTATGAAGGTGGTATCTTGAATTATCTAAGCTACTCTTTTAGCAGCCAGCAAGCCTAAAAGAAGAACGGGCATAAAGTAAACTGCCAATGGAGAAAATACAAGTAAATTCAGGTACATTTAAACATACTGGCTATAGGAAACATGGACATAACACATACAAATGGCCAATTAAAGTTTCCCTAAACAGAGGAACAGTATTTTGCCAGACTCACTCATGAATCTTGTAATATTTACAATGTCTTCATAGATGAAAGAAATATGAATATACTATGAAAATAAATGAAAGTACATTTGGAAAGATCCTCTTAATAATTGTAATAGAAAGATAGTACTACCTTTTAGGCAATATGGTTTCTCAATTAATATTCATTTCCCCAAATCAACTGAATCACACATTTCAATACTCCAAATTAACCTTTCTCCATTGCAAAAACAAAGCAATCAAATTGACAAGGATGATAATTCAGATGGTTTGTTTAATCCCAATTTATGTGCAAACATTAAGAAACATTCTTTCATAATAAAATATAAGAGTTTTCGATAGGACTCACTCCCTCTTCTCTGCAGGTGATTCACTGAAGTTTTGCCTCTTTCAGAAGAAGTTCAGAGTTCCTGTGTGATACTACTTGAGGTACTAAATACAAACTTTCTCTTAGCGATCAATAGTGCCATGTAAATTTTCAGTTTACACACTTGAGATGTTGGGGAAGATACCTAGACAGAAGAAAAACACACCTGAAGCTGAACTAGCAAGTGCTGTTTTCTCAACACAGTACATACTATGTGATCTGACGGGCTCTAAAAATCCAATCTTAAGTCTTAAAATGTGCATCCAAATTTGGTGAATTTTTCTGACCTTAATCTCTGTCAGTTCCCCATCTGTAAAATAGAGATAATACCGCATCCCTCACTGGGGTTTTGTGGAGGTAAATTTAATTTAATACCTGTGAAGCACTTGGATACAGTGGTGATGAGCAGCACAGAAAAGTCTATGAGGAAATTAATAATTCTGACTTCTGAGCAGGGTCTGAACAATGCGCTGTAAATAAGGCTTAGGGCCACATATCAAACACCACAGACAAAACAACATCTTGAATAGCTGCTCATTAATTGAATACTGTCCATCTTGTGTACTGAGTAAGAAAGATGTAGTCTGGAAAAATATTGTGTGTTCTTACAGTTACAGACTTCATCATAATGCATATGCATAAGAGAAGCTGAATTCAGGTTGCAATGCCAACCTTTATGTTAACACCCTCTTCTCTTGACTGCTTGCTCTTGCATTCTTAATAATGTTCTCTCCATGCAGTTTGTACGGGTAACATTTATATACAAAGAATGAATTATGATCTCATTGTGAATCTCTGATTTCCATGCACAAGTGGTAATGAATAAAGCTTGGTTGAAAAAATTGCATTAGAAAAATAAAATACCAAGCTTGCCTAGGCTTGGTAAATTCAGCAGGGTTTCTACTGAATTTTCTATTCAATTCCTTGAAATGGTCCAAGTGCCACTTCTGTTAACACTTTACTATGCATTACCACAAGAGACTGGGAAGGGAAAATATTGGGGGACAGTCCTTTCAATTTTTATCAAAGACAT
This sequence comes from Phaethon lepturus, assembly GCF_000687285.1. Classification (NCBI taxonomy): domain Eukaryota; kingdom Metazoa; phylum Chordata; class Aves; order Phaethontiformes; family Phaethontidae; genus Phaethon; species Phaethon lepturus. The sequence continues at coordinate 52,688 of NW_010561149.1, read as the reverse complement.
TCAATTTTAATTCTCAACAATAACAGCAGCTGACATGTTCCTTTCGCTAGTTCCTGTGAAAACAAATCAGGCAGAAATTAAACTAGAATGCACATGGGAGAAATAGCATCTCCCCAACATGCTCTCCAGTGCCTTCTTCCTCTTCCAAAGCAAGCCCCTCTGCACCTTGTAGCAGCAGGTGATGGCCAATCCTGTCGGGGTTTATATGCAAGTCCTTTTCCAGCGACAACCACCTCGTCCACCAGACTCTCTTGTGCAAACGGATACCATTGCGACTGCCCTCTGACAGCACGGCTATACAGCAAGAGCCCTAAGCAAACGGTCCTGCCATTTGACCCCAGACAGCAGACTCTACAAAGCTGGACAGTTTCCAATCCTGATTTCATTTAGATGACAGTATTCCCTATACTTTGTCAACAGATCTCATAGATTTATAACAATTTTTATAGTAATATGAAGGCAGAAGACGTTGTACCTAGAATATTCCATCTTCTCAAAAGGGCAACAGAAAGCCAACATCTTTTGAATATTTAATTAGGACTAAAATCAAATTTACAAAGTGATATGCCACATTTTCAGCTAGTGATGAAGACAAACATCTCTGCATATTATCAGTACTTGAAAGGGTAGTCATTTCTATTTAACTTTGCTTACAGATTGTCTCCTGAGATTTTCACACTATTGTGCATCATTTCAGATGCTTCTTTTCATTTTTTATTTAACTAGTTCATTGTTGATATAAATTGGGACATTACAGTTTCAACAGTAAAATATTTGGTACTTAATCAAAGTTTGAAATATGCCCTTAAATAATTGTATTTGCCTTCAGCAAACATTTTATTTGAGTTTTGAACAAAACTGCCAGTGGAAGCTGATGAAAATTACTCCGGCTTGAAATGCTCAGACAGATGTGCTATCTAGCAAGGGATTTCCCTGGAAATTTTCTAATTTTCTTTTACTAATTTAAAAAAGGTTTGTTTAAAATCTGTCAGAACGTACTGAAGTACAGGATCAGATAATATCTGGTCATGTGAATAAAGGGACAATATAGCTGAGAAACTCTGGCATCTTGAAATGATAACATTTTATGCAGAAACAGAATTCTTTTAAATTAGCTAGCATTTTTTACCAAAAAACTCCACCCAAAGAAGTAAAACATACTATTTGATCACCTTTAACCTATAATTAAACTAAGAATTAATAGAATGGACATGCATTTCTCACTTTACAAGCTTATGGAAAAAGGGAAAAAAAAAAAAACATAGAAAGCCTTCTCATTTTCCCTTTCTATTGAAGAAGTACTTCATTGTCAAGAAACCAAATTTCAGTAAACAGCAACAAATGCAGAAGCACACAAACACTACATACATGGAGATCTTAACATATTTCAAGGTTATGACTTGTAAAATCTTTAAAATTTCCCCCACAGATTTTATCACCTGCCAGGAAATTTGCCTTTTGCAAAGTCAGACTGGTATGAAATCAAAGAATTTAGTCATTAATCATAAAAACCAAAATGACAACATGACCAAAACAAACAAAACCCTTACCTTCAACCTTCAGTTAGCTAATCATTTTCTTTTTCCACCAGCAATATAACCAGATAAAGTATGCATTTCCCTCTCCTCCCAGCATTAGAAGATCAGCAAGTCAAAGGTGCAGAGAGAAGTTGTAGTTATTTTTGTTAGAACTCTGATGCAATCTAGAAATGTTGGCTGGAAGGGACCTCTGCAAGTGTCACCTCCAACCTCGAGTCAAAAGAGTATCGCAAACACTAGATCTTTTCAACCATGACTTTGGCCAGCTGAATCTTCAAGGATGGACATTCCACAACCAATCCCAGAAACTTGTTCTTCAGTATCGAAAAAAAGGTAGATTATGAATGAGCACTGAAGAAAAAAAAAATCACTAGGTTTCCACCAAAAATGTCACAAGCCTTATGGGCTCTTACGTTAGATAAGTATTACTCTCTCAACTTGTTAGCTGGCATCTTGCTACAGACTGACTTACTAATAATCATTAGAAACATGAAAGG
>NW_010561149.1:25700-50622 GCF_000687285.1 Phaethon lepturus | reverse complement strand
CCCATCCCCTTCCGATCTCTTACCGCTGCTTCCTTGCATGATTAGCACAAGCAAAAGTATCCACAACCTCTTCGCCGAAAGTACTTACAAGTACACTGAAGAAAGCTCCTTTCAAATGGTTGTAATCAAGTTCTCCCAGCTTGTCTCTTACAATGATATTGGAAAAACCTTTCTCTGCAGTAGAAATAGGTAAACTAGCTCATGGTTTGCTAATTGATTTAGCAAGATGTTTGTACACATGTATATGTATCAACACATGCAAGTTTCCAGACATGTATCGTTCTGTCTCCTGTGTTCGTTAAATCTTCAAAAATTTAAAACTTCACAAATTAATGCAGTTTAATAGGTGATCACTTCCTAGGGAAGATTTTCTTTGACAGTAAGTTTTAACAATTAATTCTTATTCTTATGCTCTCTGAAGTAATTGCACTAATAATCTAACCTGAGTTAATCCAGGTTATTTAGTATTAGTCTTGATACTTGATTCTTATTGTAATATATGCTCATTAACTTTGCATTGCACAAGTCGAGTACAGCTTCTACCCTTTAGCAATCCAGCATGCTTTCTATACGCTCCCCTCTCACCTGTTCAATAGCCCTTGAATGAGTGATGTAACACTGCTATAGCGTTAAAGTGGAGAAACCCACAGCCACAAAACTGAACGTTTCCTGAATACAATGTTTCAAGTGATTAAACACTCGGAGATTTTCTTTTGTTGTTTTGCTGGCACGTAACACACTCTTAATGCACTTAGCTAAACGGAAAATGAAACTCAACTGCTACATCATGCAGCACTATATCCCAGTTCTATATGCAGCACATATGTTCCAAGCTCTGACTGACCTACGTGTTAACTTTAAAGAATGTAATTTTGGGCCTTACTCTTTAAGATGTAGGACTGATATTTTGTAATTTGTTGTTTTAACTGAAGAATGTATACAAGCTGCTATAGCAATAGCTAATCTGTATTCCTACAGATGAATACTTTACTCAAAATTACTACTTTTACAAAGTACTTCGATATGCATCTCTTCAGAATGTACAGCACAAAATACTACATCTGTAGATTTGCTCAAATGCAGCTTCTCAGTTTGTGCCAGTGCGCTGGACATTTGCACTATTAAAGCAGGCACGTACGCTTTTGGGAATCTTTGCATTACTGATAGAGAAGCTACTCTGCAGAATTAGCCATTTGGGATGAGTAATCTTGGGTGAAAGAGTCACATAGTCTCACAAGAATTCCCTGAAGTAATTGCATCTCTTGGAACGCGATTTCAAACTCAAAGCCAGTGTGGGGAGCAGCCACATTCCCCCATGGTGAACACCTGTAGTTCTGTACATGCAGGCAAACAGAGTGCAATGACCCCATTTTGCAGAGATTTACCGTCTAAAAGGCACAATGAGGGAACCATGCTTGTGCCTACCCTACTCAGATGGATAGTGAAGTTATTTGCTGGGCAGGGTAAACTTTTTTCCTCCAATTTCTACATGTCCATAGACAAAAGCTGGATAAGTTTGCAAAACAGATTTTTTTTTTTTCAAGAAGAAATAGATATATGATGAATTATTTGGATCATTGTATTTCATGGGAGAATTCTGAAGACAAATCAGTGCACGTTATTAGTATGTTATTTATTTTTCTAACATTTGGTGCACACATATGAATGCCTACACCCACTCAACAACATGAGGGGGGAAAAGGCAGTCTTACTGCACACATTTTGTCATGATTTCTATGGTGGAGAAAAACCTCAGTAAAGCGTGTTTCTCCAGCCAGTTACAATCCCCTTTATCTCTCCCATAGACTGGTGTTCTCTACCCCTACGGAACACAAAAACACACAGTCGAACATTCATTGAGTACAGAGGAAGCAAGCCAAGGCACCAGGAGCCAGAGCTATTACTTTTTCAAGTTCAGAATGTAGAATTTACCCACCCTGGTGCCGGATGTTCAGGGAAAAGACAGAAGAGAGCAGGATGATAGATGCATCTGGACTGAGCAATCCTTTATTCTACAAATAGGTCTTGCTAATACAGTAGCATATGAACGATCAGCTCTTCCCCAGAGGCCACCCTGTCCCCCAACAAACCAAGGTATGGAATCTGACATGAGAAATACTGATTTCCCCGGAGGAATTTATTTTCCAAACACAAGTGAAATATTATCTCAAATCAGCAATCAAACCTCAGCAGCAGTTTGCATTTAAAGACATTTAAAACTGTTACACTGCATTGCATATAATACGTAAATAACCAGGTAAGCCTAAGTGCAGTATGTATTTACATACCATTCTTGAATGCATTAGATACTTGTTGTCATACTTAATTATTTCTGATTCAACACCACTTTAAATTAATTCGGTGGTTTATTTTGATTTAATTTACTAAAGGCACAATCCAAAGCCTTTTCACACAAATTCCTATCACACTAGAATCTACTTAAGTTATCTTCTCAGCAGCCCTACTTATCACATCAATATTGTAGATCTAGTCTTCTCTGCTATCATTCAGTGCCACTTCACTTACATAAAGTTAAGCTAGGTAAAGTTTCCATAATTTATTTTACTATTTGAAAGAATGTATAGCCTATTTGCCCATTTCATCAGTCAACAGTATGGATCTCCCAGACGTGAGACTAGTATTTGACCCAGATTTAACTGATGTTAATAACAAAGTTCCCCAAACTTGAAGAGGACTAAAAAGTGGATTAAAAAATAAGGAATAAAAATGGATATACCAATTGCATTCAAGAACACATACTCAAGATTCATTCTATTCTTTCAACATGAGTGTATCAAAACAATACGAAATAACATTGACACTGGAAAATTTAATTCTTAAGTGGTATATACAGCTCTCTGACATGCCTCTGATGATTAAAGGGCATCTATTACTAATGCCCTTCTAATTTATTCCATTAACTCATTGTCTATTTGCACGATTTATCTGAACTGTCTATTCAGGGCAGAGAGCAAATTCTGCAATCAAAAGTAACCCTAAGATGATACTAGTTAATTTTCTGGGTCATCTGATTAACTTTCAGCAGTATGTATACTCTTCCACTGTTACAATTAGCACATTTTACATCAGTTTTATAGCAGAAAAATGGTCATATTCAAGAAGAGCAAGACCAAACCAAAGGAGAATTTTTGCATTCGTAAGTATCAGTTGGAAAAAATAGAAATAAAAATGCTCTAAACCAAAAACTTATTATCTTCAAGTGCCTTTTTGTACCAAGATTAACCAGGAACAGTTTCTTCTTAAGCAATTACTCAAGTGAGGAGGAAGAATAGTATGATCATTGTGCTTACCAAGCTTATATTCAAAGTTACAATCTATGGCTAATATTATTTCAGTATTAAATCTGTCAACTTCTACCTCAAAATATATATTCCAAATCAGAGCACTTGAATACTTCATCTAACAGACATTTCTTCTTACAAATTAAAAATAAGTTTCTAGATTTATTTGCAATGTCAAAAAAAACCTTAGGACAAATTATTTTTCTTAACCTATATAACTCCAAACCCAACTCCATTCATCTACCAAAATCAAACACATACTTTATAACAGAAACAAGCTAGACTATACCAGACTAATTTTGTCAATCAATAGAATTGTTCGATGGAATACACCAATACCAAATATTTTCTCCAAGCACTGGAAGGTCTGTCCACAAGGACAAGCATTATAGGAATTTTCGTATGATTGTTTTTAAAGTAGAAACAGGAGACCAAGCCCTTCAGCATCCACACCAGCTCCACTGAACATACAATGTTCCCACTCGATGAGATGATCCATGGGATTCTATGATCTTCTAGCACCTGGCAATACCAACATCTCAACTGCAGCCCAGCTTTTAACAATACTTTTCATTTGCATATATTTGCACACATTTCTGTCCAAAAAGTTATTAAGAAATGGAAGCACACGTGACAAGCTATAGTCAAAGAAACAGATTGATCTACCAATCCTGAACTGAAAAAAAGAAAGGAATATGATGGCACAGTTCTTGGAAGACCATTTAGAAAACACTACCAATTTGCCTTTGCTTACCCCTTCCCCAAAATTGTAAGTTAAGATTCAGATGTACAAAACAAAACTACTGACAATGCAAAAGAAAAGTGACAGTAAACTAAGTAAACCTTCAGTAAACTAAGCAATTATGGAAATCTAAATAATAAAACAGTGTGAATTGTTCATTATAGAAGTCAGTTGAGAACGAGTGATTTGGGGCATTTAAAGTTGGGCACTGTTTAAGAACATGTTGCAAGCTTGCAGAAAGTCATAAGTCAAACAGAAATCAGGTCAGATTTATTTATTTATTTATTTTAAATCAACTAACATGGTTTAGATGAGTAGTGAAAGATACATAATGAATGGAAGAATGCAAAGCCGTTCCCAGCAATACATAGGAGTCAGGACTAAGAAATTGCATAACTGATCAGGGAAAAAACAAAAATATAGGAAAATGAATGGCCAGCAGAGTTTAGAACATTAAGAAAGATTTCATTAAGAACACAGAATTTATAAGTGTGCTGTATATCTGCATGGTTTGTGGCAGAAGTATTAACAGACATAATAATACAGAAAACCCCAGAAGTATTCACTACGTACTAGTCTTTAGGAAAAAGCTAGATAATGCAGTTGCAGATTGAGGTGCTTTCTACAACAATAATTAGGAAGAGAAAATTAGTCAACAGTTGCTGAATTTAAATAGATCTGGATAACTTGCATATCAGTATTTTGAGTCAGCTAGCCAAGCAGCAGCAAGAGCGTCAGAAAAAGATTACATTGCTAAGCTTTAAAAAACAAGCAAGCAAAAACAAAATCTACAAATTGTGCAAGTCGGGTAATTATATTCTTTTTAGCCTGAAATCAGCTAATGGCAAAATACTGGCATGGGTGATATATGACTTTACTAATAAGCGATTAAAATAAATAAAACTAATGCCATTCAAGATGGATTTATGGAAAATAAAGTTAGCTATCTGAAATCTAGCTTTTCTTTCTTTTTTTTTTTAAATGTGTTTGAAAACTTCACTGATAAAAAGGGCTACATCTTCAAAATGATACACGTTTCCCAAAACACCTATTTGTCAGCCCACGGACATTTTCATTAAGAAACTGGAATTCTGTAAATATGAAATACACAAAATGTTCGGGTTTTTTTAAATCATTAATAGACATCAATAAGTAACTGTAAGTAAAAATCATCTTGTTTTAGCTGAACACTGCAGAATTCGGCATCTAACACCATAACTAACACCTTTACTGGTATTTAAAAGGAAATTTAAATTGTTACAGGTAAGGCTTGTACATAACAGACTGAAGAGTGTTCCAAAATACAGAGGGACACCAATGCTAAGTAAGAAAATGGGTTGACTGGGAAAGCTGAGCAAAGAAGAGTAGAGGCTGTGGTAAACATCAAGTTTAACCAAAATATGTTGTCATATTTGCATATCAAGAAACTACCCTGAGAATCACCACTTCAGAAGAGATGTAGAGTTGTTGCAATTGATCTCACAGACCTTGCAGCAAAGGTTTAGCATCATCACTTGACATGCACACAGGGAAATCCCAAGCCCACAAACGGATGTTAAACTACTTTCTGTGTTTGGCACTGGTACAGCCACAGCTGGAACAGGGCCTCGTTCAAGAACTTTTAAGTTTTTAAATCGGGTGGATGTATTGGAGAACATTCAAACAAGACAAACACAACAAATCAACTAGAAAACATACTTGGCAAAAGGGCACAGACCCCCATCTATCTCACTTATAGTGAAATGAGATATAGGGAAGCTTGAGGAGTGTCTTGAGTGCAAGAGCAGCTACAAGCCACACAGGTCTTCACAATCTAGAAAGGCAAAAATATAAAAGCTTCTATTGATGGAAAATGGTAATTATTAAAAAAGATCAGATTAGAAATTAAGTGCATGTTTTCTTCGGTGTTATTTCTTTTAAGGATAATTTATTATTTGAATAAATTACCAAGAACAGTGATTTTCTATCAAGAGTAATTTGTAACAAATCAAGATAAGGTGTTCTTCTGAAAGACCTAATTCAACTATGATTTAATTTGGAGACGTCATATGGCTTTGTCCAGTGACTGTTGAACCCAGACTAATGTGACCACGCTGGTGCCTGCCTCTCTAAACTAAGGAACAGTTCCTTTAAGTGGTCTTACCACTGTACATAGCAGGTTCACCGATATTTTGGTGTTTTTAGTGTCACGGTAATGATCATTGAGCAGGCAGGTGTGGTAAGGGACTGAGTAAATGAGGTAATATGTAATTAAAATTAAATGGAAGTTTAATTTCTATTACACCTCTGATTCTGTTATGAATGCTAGTCCAGTACTTACATAATAACCCACATTAATCAACATTATCTTTGCACCTTTTTAAAAACTTGGTACACAGCCTCTTTTCTCAGTGCCAAAAAAGTCTGCCACTACAAGCAGAAAAAGAGTGATATACATTGACTTTCAAAATATAACTTAAAGAGTTTAGGATGACTGTTGGAAGGCTGGTCATCACTAATCATACATATGTCTATTTGCAGTCAGGTATAAAACTAAATTTAAAAAGCTGATTACAGTGTAAACAATACTTAAAACTAAGTACAATATTTTGTTTTGTAAATAAGTAAACAAACATTTGGCTCTTTATTTCTTCAGTCTCTTCTTCCAAAATTATTTAGTTTGAACTGGGCAAAGCTTATTCAAGTGAAAACAAACAAGGCAGATGGTTAAACGTCTGTATTGTCTGGAATTCCATCAACTTACCAGCTACCAAATTACCACTAGGTACAATCGCTCATCACCAGTACCAGAAAAATTAATTAATCCTTGGAGAGTTGTATAAACCAGCACATGGATGGAGCAGTGGCCTTTCATCTCCGGTGGTCTTTTTCAAGATTAGATTCCCACTGAAATTCAAACAATATAGTTCTAAATTTTCACAAAGATTCAGCTGCCACTGCCACCACCATATGCCACAGTGTCTCACTAGGCAGAAGAACGTGATGTCTGTGGAGTTTGGAGATTGACTCAGAAATGCACTTATGCACCTTTTTTTCTTTTTTCTTTTTTTTTTTTTTTAAAAAAAAAGGCCATTCCAGTTCCAGACAACACTCAAACATGTGTTGAAGTTTCAATGCCATCTATATTATAAGCACTCTTTTAAATAGAAAACCTTTGAAATTTTTAGGAAAGGACATGCCAACTCAGAACCAAGAGAAAAGTGCAGTGGGTTTTGGGTCTTTAACACAGATAAAAGCATGCTCACTTATATTCCATTACAGCAATGGCTATATAATACTGTGGAAAAAAAACAAAACCAATAAAAGTGTGTTTCTGCCAACCTCTGAAATGCATATCCACATCCTACAGGGCTGGTGCAAGGCCATTCAAAGCTCTAATTAAGGTCTCTAGGAATCTCAAGAGAAAGGTACTCTACAAAAAGCCTTATTACAAGGGTATGCTAGCACATACTAACCACAGCCTACCTCCGTTTAGGATGAAAGGTGGATGCAGTTCTTAGAGACCCGCATAAGCCAATGCATGCCAAGGTAAGTCTAAGAAGTATAAAAGGAAAATCAAGTTTCACATAAGAAAACTAGACTAGATGCAGAGCCCACCAGGCTAGGAACCTGCTAGGAACTCTTGCACCAAGAAAGGCATATTTAAACAGAGACTTTTACCTCCAAATAACCCAACTTTCTTGACAAATACCCAATTTGTGGGTTATTTACATGAGAGTAATTTCTTTGATTCTGAAAATGTAGCCATCTTTGGAATGAGACAGTTACACCACCAATCCAGAAAACTGTCAGTGTCCTCAGCTAGCAGTGATTAGCAACAACACATGAGCTTATGGGCTCCAAACCCCTTAAAGGGGAACCAGACGTACCATTGCTAAATCTCTTGCAAGAAACTAGCACTTAGCAGACTACAGTTTTGTCTTACTATCTACATATCTCTTTTGTCACCTACCACTCACATCCAGCCTTAGGTATTTGAGGGAAAATTAAACATTCCTCTGGTCCACAGAGCCATCTCCAGCAGAATACCATGTGGATCCCGTTTTCTTTATGCTCCTTTCATTAGGATGTGGAGACAAAAAAGTAATTTCTCAGCATTACAGCAAAACTAAGATCCTAAGCAAATCAGGAATACTAGGCAGCAGCTTCAGCGTAAACACTGGGGAAAAAAAAAGAACTCATCATCTAATTCAACAAGCTGAAGAGACTGATTCATAAACAGAGGCCCACAAGTGAGAGACGATTTGGCCAATTCCAAACACCACTTCAGTGAAAAGTAGGAGTGGGGCAGGTCTCCTGAGGGCCAGAAAAATGGATTGCCCTCATTTAGCAGGAGAAATAGCAGAGACTAGTGACTCGTAACACATACACACAAACCCCACACTCCTTTAGAATTTAAAATTTAACTTTATTAGCCTTCCTATCTAATGATTCCAGAGTTTTGAATAGGAAAGAGTCTTATTTAAAGGTCTTCCTTTGCCAGAAGAGAACCATTATAATGGTTACACTGTTGTATAAATACCTCTGCTCAGGGCACACCTTCATTTGTTCAAAAACAGAAGTTTTTTTAAAATGCACCTTACTTTTTACTGGAGGATAGAGTATAATAAGAACTGCCTTCGCAGGAGGCCCTGTACTCTTTAGGGATTCCAAAGAAAAGAACAACCCAGAAACCTGTCAGCCTTAGAGTCAGCGTTCTGGCCTCTTGGAAACAGGTAGAGAGATCAAGAGCAAACAGATTAGCAGCCCTTTAGGCAAGGCTTAAATCTTGATCTTATCTATCGCAAGGCATGAACAAAAACAGTAAGAAAAGCTGAAGAGTGAGCTCTGTTTAATTTTTATTTCCAGATTACTAAAAATTAGAAAAGTACAACATACCCTAAGGGAAAGGATAAATTTCTAATTATTCAAATTTTTAAATTTAAGCATCTCAGACCTGAGCTCTGGATCCAGAACTGCATTTGAGGCTAATCCTCAAATGTATCCATTCCCTGTTCATGATATCATTTATGCAGATATTTATCTTTCAGTCCATGCTTCTGTGCTATTCTAAGTCATGTGTGAATTAATTTTCTATAATAAAGGAAACAGTTATAAAATATACATAATTACTATTTATTTTTCTGTATTTCAAGATTTTTTTGAGAAATTATTGTTCTGCATATTCATCCCAATATGTGGGGAATGCAGACCAACTACAGCAGCACTCAAAATACATGGCTTTTTTAAATTCTTTATTTTTTAAACACAGTTCTATGGGTAGGGAAATGATGTGCAGTAAGATGCATGCACTTCTTGGCTTTCTTACATCTGATCTAACCATAAGTCACAGCAAACACTCTCTAGAGACTGGCAACAGCTGATACTTAAAGATTTAGATCTAGTGGTTTTCACACGATTACCAGCTCAGTGACACTCGAACACAACCTCCACGCAAACCATCCCTTTACATCTGAAGGACTGAGAAGGTTTGCTTCCACTGTATGGAGGAGTATGACACAACGTTGTTACTGGTTTACTTTTTCCCCCTAAATTATGAAATATTGATAATGAATGCAAAACAAGAAGTCACTAACATACATGAGATTAAACATATGAAACTAATAACGAAACAAAACACCCAGCTTAGGGAAACTCACTAAGCCCAGTGAAAGAGAGAATTCACCCTGACACAAATTGGTTAAGGGCAAAGAGACAAACTGTGCTGGTGGGGCTACTCAGTTCCCACAATTTATTCTTTAATACCTTCCACTGTAGTATTTTTGGGGCACATCAAATCACAATGCAGAATGATGTTGGTAATCCCTCTCACATATAAAAACATTCATTACAGAGTGTTAAAGGCATCATTCTGTCTGAGAAATGGGAATTGATAGGGGTTGTCTTTTTTCTATCCTGGGGAAATATCTAAGGCTCTTTCTCATAGTGATGCTGAGTACTCTTGCCAGAATTTGTTCTGAAGGCTGCAGATGTGCAATATGATGAAAAATCTCTTTGATAAATGGGAATAGGAGAAAAAAAAAGTTCAGCAGACCACTCTTCTGTGTCAGACCCAGAAACTGCTTTCCATTCTAATTAGTTTTAAAATGTTTCTTGTAAACACTTTTCTATTTCTTCCTGCAAAGTTGTCAGCACTAATTTTTACAGAAGTGCCTGTACTCAACATCTTCTCTTATAGAAGCACAGTGAAACAAGTTTTATTCTTCATCCATGAGAACTGCAGAATTCCTTTCCCTGTTGTAGTTGCGGTAGTCAGCCCGAGTTGGCTAAGGTGCACCATCATAATTTCCAGTGCAATATTCTTGTTTGTTTCCCAAGCTAAACTGCTGCACTCTGTGGCTGTCATAATTATGCAGTTGCCAAAGTCTACCTCAGGAAGAACCGCATCTCAGAAACCCAGCAGAACTACTTACGCATGTGGTACAAAACAAACTTCAGAGGTTTGAAAGGATGGCACTGCATTTCCCAGCCTCGTGCAAAATCAAGCACTCTCACTTATTTTTAATACACATATATGGAATTGCAAAATGAGAATATGTAATAAAACCAGGAAATTAAATTATCTTCTTAGTCCTTAAAGAAGGGAATGGGGGTTGTGGTCAGTTCATTGTATGTTGTCTCTGCCGCTCCTCCCTCCTCAGGGGGAGGGCTCCTCACACTTTGCCCCTGCTGCAGGGTGGGGTCCCTCCCACAGGAGACAGTCCTCCATGAACTGCTCCAACATGAGTCCTTCCCACACAGTGCAGTTCTTCAGGAACAGGCTGCTCCAGCGTGGGTCCCTCATGGGGTCACAAGTCCTGCCAGCAAACCTACTCCAGCCTGGGCTCCTCCCTCCATGGGTCCACAGGTCCCACCAGGAGCCTGCTCCAGTGTGGGCTTCCCACGGGGTCACAGCCTCCTTCAGGCATCCCCTCTGCTCTGGCATGACCATGGTCTGCAGCTCTATATCGGCTCCACCATGTACCTCCATGGGCTGCAGGGGGACAGCCTGTCTCACCATGGTCTTCACCATAGGCTGCAAAGGAATCTCTGCTTTGGCACCTGGAGCACCTCCTCCCCTCCTTCTTCAGTGACCTTGGTGTTTGCAGAGTGGTTTCACATATTCTCACTCCTGTCTCTGGCATTAACTGCTGTTGCTGGTTTGGTTTTTTTCCCCCGCTTCTTCACTATGTTATCCCAGAGGTGCTACCACCATGGCTGATGGGCTCAGCCTTGGCCAGCAGCAGGTCCACATTGGAGCTGGCTGGCATTGGCTCTATCGGACACCGGGGAAGCTTCTAGCAGCTTCTGACAGAAGACACCCCTGTAGCCCCTGCTACCAAAACCTTGCCATGCAAACCCAATACAAACAAGAAATCGACTTAGAGCTGTGTCTGATGTAAAGAAATAAATTTCACCCAAAACTCATATCGAAGGTAACCAGTATCCTAGAGCTAGCCAGGAAAAGCTGCCAATAGTGCATCAAGAGTTTCAAGCAGAGGCTGTTACCTACTGCTGATTTCTTTTTCAACCTAGGAAACAAGGTTTCCAGATTACTTACCAGATGCTGAAACCATCAGCAGAAGAGAATCTATCATTCTCTTCTCATTACTGTGGTGTACATGAAAAGTACCTTCCTTGACGTCAGGGCAGCTAGATGACTACTGACTAGAAAGTGAAGAAACAGTCCCTATGTTTTATGAAACCCTTCAAAAATTGTTACAAAGAGTGCTCCAGTAACAAGAGCTGACAGCTTTAATGTATCCACATTTCCTTCCTACCCCTGTATCACATCCATTGTAACTTAAAAAAATAAATAAAACCTCATTCTACTTCATAAAGTTCATGAAACTTCAAAAAAAACGCACCTATTTGTAAAATCAAAGCAAACAGAAAATAAACCTAAAACTTTACTACCCAGAAGTGATTCTACATAAAATGGAAGGGTCTATACCGAGGAAGAAACCCCTGCCTGTATTGCGTGATTAAACATTATCGCATTAAGTACTTGCACAGGTGCCTAGAGTCACTATATGACATCGAGGCAGATAAAGCAGTATGATCTCTGCCCCAGACCATCTCCAATCTGAACAGATACAACAGATAGACAAGGGGAATACGTATAGACAAGTGAAAGGAAACACAAAACATTAGTTAACATGAAAGTTTATTTTTCTTAAAAAGCTACAGACAGAAAGAACATTCCCAATAGTCCCATGTGACATGAAGCAAGGTTTCTCATGTAGTAACAGGATCATCTTGCCTTAAGATCATTCAGGCCTATATTAGTCACATTTTCGGCTGCTATTTTTCTTTTTTTATTAAAGTTGGCGAGAGCAAACAGCTTCAAAATCTTATTACCTTGTATCCACCAATTGTTTGCCAATGTAACAATCTAGTATTGTAGTGTATATTAAAGTTCAAAAGTTAGATTTCAAAGTAAAAGACATTGAGAAGAATTACTTATAATCTATAAATCACACTGCAAAAAAAGCAGTGGTAAGGGCTTCTGGTTGACTGTTGGGACAGTGGGGCACAAAGGGAGAAGGGATCATTTAAATCCTTTAAGTTTATATTTCAACTTTTAAAATGCTTAAGACACAAATAAAATTACTACTTTCATGTACATATAAATACTGGCTGTGACAGCACTAGTTGTTGAGTCCAATTGCCAGGGCATGTGCATGTCTACATGCTTCCAGCACTGGAAATGTTCTGCTTTTGAGGACAGAGACTTCTATTACTTAGTGACAACTATTAGTAGTCAAATTCATTTCAGTAGGACTACTTCCAGGCTCAGCGACATACCAACTGCGTGCACAAAATCAGACCTTTGTCTACTGGCTACAGCATCTTGGCATTACCAGAACACAATCAAGATTCGATTTTCCTGGACTCTTCTGGAAGCAATTTGGGAGAATTATTGACCATGAAAATTACCCCAGAAAAGACCACAAAACCTTATGCAAAACCTGAAAAGACTAAAGGAGACCCTGCAAACTGCATTTTTTTCATTTTCTGCCCAAACTGACTTGCAGTTATGGTATTCATTTAATTTATGCTTCTGTCTTTGATGTAGCTATTAACTGAATGTGCCACTGACCTTGGCTGGATGACAGAGGTAATCGTTTCCCAAGGATGAATTGCTCTTGAACGGTTCTTTATTATCAGGCAGGCCTGTGATTTCTTTTAAACACTAGCTATGCCTCGATCTATTCTCGTTTTGTTTATTTTGATAAAGCAAGTGTATCTCATTACTAAAGAACATGCTAAAAATCTATTTTATTTCCAGCCTCCTGTATTCCAGACTACAGATTAACTTCCATGTTTTCTTCAAAGAGACTTGTATGAACATTAATGAGAATTATTGGATATGGAACACATCTGAAAATTACTTGCTACTCATAGGAGCACATAAGAGGTTTAATCTTCAATTATTTGTTTTTTTAAATCTGGCCCCAAAATCAATTCTGTCTATACATCGAAAAATACTGCCATGTTAGTTGGCATAATCCACATTTTACAAATCTACATATCCGCTAACTAGAAAATCCCTTTCCTTCATATTAGCACAAATTAATTCCGCTACTCTATGCGGTGTGACCTCACATACGTAAAATATCCTTTCTACCAAGGAACAGAATGACAGAACTTATTTTCTGCACCTGAGGTTAAGAACATTGGTCAAAATTTACAAAACACACATATTTAGGTGTTATCTCTGAAGTGCCATCCACCAGGCCTCTAAGAAGAATATTAGTCATACAGGACAGCTTTCTAATCTGGGCAAAGCACATCCCACATGCAAGCACCCTCTCAAGTCGAGATAACAGGATTCCAGAGAGGAATCTGAACTTCTATGAAGTCATTTATTCATTCACTCCTCTTTGGATTTCCCCCCCACAGCCTTACTCACCTCCTTTAAGACACAATGAAAAAGAGTTTTAAGGAGCACAACTGTTCCAATTTCTCTATTACCATCTCTCCTTCTTAGAAGTGAATCAGCTTTTTCCCACCTCTATGATTTTACTCTTTTTTTCCCCTGTTATTTAGAAATATCAAGGCAGGGGTAGGAATACCTTACGTTAGCCTTCTAAATTCTAGTATGCAAGTTGCTCAGTATTACATGCAAATACTTCATAATATATTGATATACTCCCTTTAAAGTTCCCTAATCTCAAAGGGGCTGAGACAAAAGGTTTTGTAAAAACTATTACTGATGCCAAGTATTTCTAGTTCTTGGTATTCAAATTAGAACACTACAAAGGAGAAAGATTTTTACTGATGATCGTTTTTACTCAATGATCTTTACCCAAAAAGCTCTAAACTAGCTCATCACCTATTTCAAAGCAGAGCTCCATGCATTCAGACCGCTCCTCTCCATAGGACGCACTCCCCTGTGCCCCACCCCACTTCCCAGTCTGTTCATTCTATATCTATACATCTCAGCACTCCAGCCAGGAGACTACCCTACTACATCTCTGTTCTACCAACAAGAACAAACGCTTGCAATTCTGCGCATACTTCCAATTCTTCCATTTTGCTTCCTTTGCTGCGTGTTTTCATGTATCACTAATAAGAAAGTAGCAAGTCAAATCAGAATTCTTTAGTCACGGACAGCTGCTTTAAAGTACGTAACCACATCAAACTTGCTAAGCTGAAAAAGTTACTTATTTTAAAACTGAAAGTTTCTTATTCTATAACCTTATGGGGTCACAGTCAATTGATGACAATTGTAGAACATTCCGTGAAAGTATGTGTTTTATAAGACAACACCTGAGACATGAATAGCTTGATGCTGCCTAATGCAAGAAGCAACAATCAAGAACACGAATAGTCAATTTATTTTAAAATTGTCATTACTTAAACGGTAAACACAGCTCTCATACATAATAACTTGCAAGTGCAAGTCCTTATATTGGACAGTAATTTTAGCAAGCTATTCAGTATAATTTGCCTGTCTTTTAGTGAAATTTAACTGCTGGAAATAAGGAGGTACAAGTTGATTCAAGGTTGCCACAAAGCAGAAGCCCACGCTCTTCTGACTGTGGACTGAAGTTCAAAATCAGCTGCTCAGGGATATATGGCTTCCACTGAGGTAGTTAAATGAGGTTCCAAGGAAAGGGAAGGAATTGACTTCTTAGCAGCAATTCATTCTCAGACTTGAGATTCTCTAAAAGAATCAGAATTTACCTACATGATGAAGAAGTTCTGTTATTCTAAACTCCTGAGCCAAGAAGCTATCTATCTGTACTGTTTGGGAAGAAAAAAACCAACGCTACCACCCCGTCTTCAGACACAGGTGAAAAGGACAGAAAGAAGATACACACTGTTTGTTCAAAATTGTAGCAACATCAAGTACCAAATCAAAGACTAGCAGGAATTTCTTGCTACGCTTCAGGTTGAGGATCCTGTATTAAAAGATTACCAGTATTTTGTAACTTGAGCTACAAAATTTGCACTAAAGTGGATTTCTTCTACTTCTCTCATTTTTCTGAGAGTATGATTTAAGAATACAGTCATTATTTAAAGTACATTATGAACTAAATGTTGTAAACTTACTACTTAACAGAGAGAACAGATGCTCAGCACTTCAGAAAATGCTTTTTTTATTAAAATGGGTTAAATGCTTTTGCTTCTAACATAGTTTAGGGTTATGATTCCGCTCATCTCTGTCACAGAATTGGATCACCTACTGCATCATCCAATTTCTTGTTTTCAGAAATATAATAGTCCTACCAATGTGAGTAGGCTTCAGCACCACAAAAATCTGGGCCGTTGCACACACAGTGAAATGCACAAATCACATTAATGCAAAGATAAATTATCAGCTCAGTATAGGGGGCAAGGGCACAAACATTGACGATATTAGCAAATGGGAACAAGTGTATTAACCTGTCTGTATTTCACAAATTCTGCATAATTTTCCGATTTAAAAAAACTAGCAATAGAATTCGCTATTGGCATTTTCAGATGACTTTATGGACACTAGATTTCAACCTATAGGGTAAAATGTTTAGGAAAATTACAAGCAAGTTAAAAGATTAAAAAGAATTCAGGAACATTTCCTCTTACTTTCATCCACATTATAAGGTCAAATTCTTTCTCTGGAACTGAAGTTAAATCTCACAGATTTACTGAGCGGCCCGAGTAGAAATATCAGACTATTTTGATATTGGAATACTTCAGTTAATAAATGTTTAATGATTTCTGGTGTGTCCATTTTAAACTTCTCTTTCAGAGAGTCATTTCTTAAAGGATAGTCTAATGCAGGACAGCTTTGATGAAACTCAAAAAGCTCTTACTTTCCAAGCAGTCATCTCTGTTTCCAGGCCAAATTTTCAAAAAATAAATTAGGCAAAACTGGCTTTGATGTCTGCTGAAGGAAAAGCAAGTTTTGTTTGAGTAATTAGCACAGGACCAACAACAGGGACCCTGAAAGGAGTCGGTCCTCAGAAAAAGCGGTTTCTAAGCTCTCCAGAGGACAGAACTGCCGGACTAGGCGTCTTTCAACATTAAGCTTCATATTCCCTAGGAAACCAAGTGCAAAACAACCTTACAATGTTAATGAAATGCTAAGATGGAATACCAAGTAGTCAGATGTAGCTAATATTAATCTTTCTACTATGTCAACTATGGTCACATTATTCTAAGACAGTACTTCCCAAGTCCATTTTCTTAAATACAAACCCTGGTATCGTTTTTTGCAAAGTGAAAAATCAGTATTGTACAAGTATCCTGGGCCTAAACAGCTAATACTTACGTTGTTGCAACCTTGGGCTGAAAATATACAAACCTCCCATCTCACCCCAAATGCTATTCAAAGTGGACTGCGTAGATATTTTACCATTCATTCATGGAAGCCACCAGAAAGCGTGGATGAAAATTTTGCCCTCCACAACAATCTGTTTGGAAATGCAACTTAAGGAGACATGCACTTCTGGAAACAGAAAAAAACCCAATAAAATAACAGCAAAGTCTAACTTGCTTTGGGATATCTGTGTTTTACCAGCTTAAATACAGAACTTCCGCACGTGGAAAAAATAGTTTACACTGTGCATGCTAACAGGCAGCAGAGTGTTGAACGTATATGTCTGTAGGGAGTGAATGTCCAAAATTGAACTTCTAAACTGTCAGGCAGAAGCCTGATACTTGCAACTGGTATGAACAGGTTGGAAATTTTGTTTAAAGTCCTGGATGAGAAGTGGCATGTCCCAATTCCTCTGATTAAGAGAGTCACATGAGACAGAACCACCAATTAGGAGGCTAAAGACATGTTGTACTTTTGCATATAGACTGCTTAGATTGGGAAACCCAGACAGCTTGAAGTTCTACAAACTAGAGAAAACCAAAGAGAAGGGTTCCCAAAAAGAAGCAGTGGTCTCAGAAGTAGCGGGCTAGGAAAAAAAGCAGCTCAGGATCCTAGCTGGAGGAATGATTCTGGAGACAAGAGAAGATCCTGGAGATCAGACAGATACATGGATATAAATGCCAGAGGGTGCCCAGAGACCCTGGCCAGTAATGCCCAAGACCAGTAACTGCAGGCAGTGGTGCAACACAAGCTGACACAACTTTCTGTCCAACCTCCCCAGAGCAGCAGTGACGTCCCAGCTGCGAAGGGAAGTCAAGACCAAGTGAACACAATGCTAGCAGGGAACAAGTGTGATAAGTAAGGAGGGTAAAACCCTCATTTTTTCTTAAACTCCAATATCCAGATCCACTACAGGTTGATTACTGTCTTACTCATGACAGGAACTTCTCCTTCAAGAGAAACCCTTCATTGCAAAATACTAATACTACCAGTACTATTAAAACAAAATACAAGCAGACCAGGAAAAAAAGCCAGAGTAAATAAGGCAAAAGAATCAGATGAGACAATCAAATCTTACCAGAAGGCAACAGATGAAAATTATGATTCTTGGCAAACTTATTAGGATTCCACCCTACCAGGTTCCTCCTTTGAATTGTCAGAGCAATATTGCAATGGACAACCGAAGGCAAGTTGCTAGTCTGCTAAGAAAAGATATGAAGACACATATTGTAACGTTAAAAAAAAAAAAAAAGCCGGATTAAACTAGTAAACCGCACACAGACCATTTTCTTGGTTAATGCATGTACTCTATGAGTCTACAGCCACAGCTGATAAAAAGAAATTGCAGTGTCTGTTTCCAAAGAAGTAGACGCGAAACCTAATAAGCCTAACCATGAGACAGAATTGGATAAACTTTCTGTTGACCGGCCAGTATCCTTTCTCTGATTCCCCTTAATGTCTGACTTCTCAAATCTTAGCAAAAACATTTGCAGGTTCATCTGGCTTAACAGAAAGTGCACATATTTCAACAGCAACAATCTTCATTCTGCTTATTAGAGTAGAAAAAGCAGGGTGGAAAAACAAAGCAATTTCAGTCAAGTTAACTAAATTCCAAATCAAGTGAAGTACAACTTCAGCACAATTACATGTTAGATTTGGTAAAAATCAAGAGAAAAGCAGGGGCAGAGTTTTCAGCATCTTGTTCACCTCCCCCTCAAATATATACTTTCCATGTGAAGAAATTGAAATCCCCAGGCTACTGCAACCCTTCTCCAAGATGAAAAATAAGGAGAAAAACATTTAGTAAATGACCAAGGAGCAAGAAGACAGACAAAGAATTGAAAAATCTGATGTTGTTTCTTGCTAACTCCCTTGAGAGGGAGCTAACGCCAGGAGCAAACTGATGACCAATGCTAGCAAAAGGACTGATAAGACTATGGGTCCTTACCTATGCTGCTCCATATTCTTCTTCATAGAAGATGCATTATGGACATGGACGGTACACATATAATGACTCTAAGCAAAATATGAATGCAAGCTTGCAGGAGTTCAAGGCATAACATTTCAGATAATTGGGGTTTTTTATCTTTGAGATCGCCAACCGAAAACATAGCTTGGTACAAAACAAAGGAGAAGCCTTAGATCAGAAAAGAAGTGACAGAATTTTAGAATCTTTAAAGCACAGGGAAGAGTAGCCAAGGTAAGCTGGACTTGGCCCTTAAGTTGAAGTTGATGCACACTGACTTGTTAGCTACAAATTTGTTCTCTTCTTATTTCCACTAACAGGTTATGTTGGTTTTTCTATTCTCTTTTTTTCTAGCTATCAAAAGAGAACCGCAGTGAGCAATACCACATCAGACCTGCTTAAGCAATCATGGTTTATCCTAAAATTCCTGTATCCCTAGGAGCAGTGTCGTGGTTTAGCCCCAGCTGGCAACTAAGCACCACGCAGCCGCTCGCTCAGTGGCGGCGTGACTTCATTCAGGCCATGATAGTCTACTGTCAGTCTCCACTCTCCATTAGACTTTCGCACTGGCCATATGGGGCTGTTAAAGGGTGAGGCTTCCCGTGTTGGTACTGAAGCACAGCTCCTCCTGGCACCCCGACTGCCGGTGCTGGGCTGGATGTTCAAAGGGAGGGTCCCCTCTACACATCATGCGACTGATGCTACGTGGAGTAAGTGGGTCGCACTTATTACACAGCGGGCTCGAATAGGAAACCTTAATCGCCCGGGAATCTTGGAAGTGATCATGGACTGGGAGGCAGAGTGCTCTGAAGCAGGGCCATCACAAGAACAGAAGAGGGAAGAGAGCGAGTCATCACCAGAAGAGGAGGTGGCGCGTGCTGAAGAGGCTCCACCATATAATGAACTGCCAGAGAATGAAAGGCAGTATGCCCTGTTTACTGATGGGTCCTGTCGTATTGTAGGCAAACATCGAAGGTGGAAAGCTGCTGTATGGAGCCCTATACGATGAGTTGTAGAAGTTGCTGAAGGGCAAGGTGAATCAAGTCGGTTTGCGGAGGTGAAAGCCATCCAGCTGGCTTTAGATATTGCTGAACGAGAAAACCAGCTCTATCCTGGCTGAAACCAGGACAGCAGCCATAACACAGGAATCAAATGATACCTCCTCAAGACCAGGACAGGTGGAGACTGAAAATTTAACAGGCTGTGACTGTGCAATCCAGAGACAACAGGAGTGAGAGAAATGCAGGTAGCCAAAATATACACCATCCAATTTCAGGCATCTAGTCTTCAGTTATCAATGAAGAGAGAGACATGCAAGCAGCTAGATAATTTAGGTGCTCAGCTGCTTCTAAGCAACCTATTATTTGGGTTAGCAGCTTATTGTCCATACGATGTAGTTTTAAAATAGTAAGATACTGAACCACTTAAAGGTAGAAGATTAAAAAGAAACTTCCTTGTTGTGTGCTCAGCCTTACTGGAGTTTACTGAAGATAATAATAAACAGGGAATGCCAGCAAGTTTAATAAAAACAAGACAAAAATGGGAATTTTGAGATTACAGTGAAAGCAATGTCTGCTCAAAGGCAGACAAAAACACATTCAAAGAGATTTATGATTTTTTTTTCCAAGAGACAGTCAACACGTCCAAACTTCAGCCTTAAAATTTTAATTTTTTTTCCTATAGTTAGCACTAAATTTTTCCTTGTCCACAAAGGAGACCTAGTCAGTGGTACTTTTCCCTAACAAGACAACACCTGTCAATAACAATTACATTGATTATCTGATTCCAGCTACCTTTGTAGAACAAAGCCTTTGCCACAAATGAATAATCCTCACCTCTCTATCATGGTCTATTATGCACTAAGGCAATGATTGAACTGGTGGAGGGAGCTTTCTGCTGATAGTCTTTCAGGTATATTTAACTACCACCTAGCTTCTTTTCCTAATAAACACACAGTGACTGGATAATTAAGCCTCATGCTATGTTTGCCAACTGCTTGGGTTTTCAGGTCCCATTTCCATTTTGCTCCTCCCACAAAAGCAGGCATAAAAGCCAGCCTACATGAGTATACTGCTCAGTGCAGGATCTTGAAGAAGGAAGATATGTGGGCCAAAATCTAGACAGTTTGACACTAGCATCCTTGCATGTCCCACTATGAGAAATTCTCCACAAAAGAATTATAACCAATACCAACAAATAAATACAGCGGCAACATAGGGTAATATGCAAATGATGTTTGTAATTAACCACTTGTTCTGAAAATACTAATATCATTCCATTTTGTAGATCCATTAATAGCAAATTAAACAGATTATTTTTATTGCTGTACCATAGTTTGGGCTGTGTGCATTATGCAGCTAAACAGCATTGATGAAACTACTACATTGTTATACAGAAATGCAGAATGTAATTAGTATTCCATTCTGTATAGGCAATTGCTGCAATACTATAATAATTAACTGATAAACAAGATTCAGGATACGACCATTTGCCTTCTTTCCAATCGTTATATTTTGTAATGAAATGGCATTGCTCAATTCAGCTTCTAAATATCTTAACAGAGAATAATGAACTTGAGATGTTCTGGAAAGGCTGGGGAATGCTGCATTGATAACAGTATTGTGTTCCCATGGCAAGAATGAACTGGTAAAGTCTAGGACATAAAATAAGTTCATTGTGTGATGAGGATAACATTCTCCTCATGCTATATTAAGTTCGTTCATTCTCCTGTCCGTGCACGTGCCTTGTACTTCCAATGCATCATCGTTGAGTATTTGGGGTTTACTTAACTATTCCACAAAGTCATAAAGCGGGGAAAAACAAGCCCTAACTGTACTGCAAACTTAGTCATTCCTGAGTTCCCTTCTATGCTTTTAATTGATTCTAATAAAGTTTGCCTGCGGGCAGTGAACACAAGCAGAAATACCTCGAAACACTCAAGCTTGCAGAAGCTTGGTAGTTGGCCACAGTTTCATTTTGACGACAAAAAAGAACAGCACAAATTAGGAGGGACAGCTCTGGAGATGTCCATGGCCCCATATACCTGGTATTTGAGAACGCCTTGTTTGACAAGCAAGTTACAATACTGAGACTGGCAGCATGAAGTATAAATCTGAAAAGGCTAGTCAAGGGATACCCTATACAAAATAGTACCACGTGAATTCCGCTGTCTTATAAAACTTTTTTTTTTTAGATCACTACATCAATACACTTATTTGGATTCCATTTCTACCACTTCAGGAATCACTACAGTACTATGTCAAATGCCCTTCCTGCTGCAACCAAAGATGTCATTTTGTAGTGACTATGTCTTCTCTTTTTTCCTGTTTTCTGTTAATGTTTGGCATAATATTTTACAGAAGTATGCTCCTGCTGGGTGTATTCACCTTACTAAGTTGCAGACATTAAATGTCTTTATATTTGCTTCTGTTTCACTCTCTCTAGAACTATGTTATCTAAACAATGTATATGGGGGAAAAGACAAGTCACTAAAGAAAGTACTTGAATGTCTCAAAGACCTGAAAAGCACATAGTATTTTGCTACCATACCTCAAATCGCAGTCCTCAACTATCACAGCCTTGATCTAGATCAGAATCTAGAAAAGCACTGAACAAGCATTTCAATATTTTCTTCACGGTATCTAACCATATTTATTCAGATGTTACTGTTAAGTTGGAACTAACAGTTGTTGTGGATAAGTGCCATCCACCCATTCTTTTCATTTCATGGCTAAAGAATTTCTCTAAACTATAAACACAACCATGAAAGGAAAGGACAACTCCCATTTCCAGAATATACCACTTGGCATTAAAAGCAAAAGCTTGTATCACTACTTAAAAAGGAAACAGAATGGCAGAGAGAAAAGCAAGCAAGAGAATAACCACCAACAGCTACCTTGAGCTATGTTTCAAATTCATTTGTCGTCTTCTTAAGCAAACTAAAACCCTGCATGATTAATTAATCCAAGATTTTCCAACTTGAAAAATTCCACATAAAGATTAGCTTCTCAAAATCTTTAACCTATCACTAAAAATTAAAGAGCATTGCAAAAAAAAAAGACCAGTCACTAATTCACTGCAATACGGTGAGAGATCACCCTCAGCTCCTGTGGTAGTAGCACTTTTTAAATAGGGCGCTCATTAAATCTCCCAAAGCATGGTCATTCCCCAAGTCTTGCATGCAGGATATAGGTTTGCAAATGTCCCCTCCCAAAAGATCAAAGTTGTTTCCCGAACTTAAGTTTGCCAGTAATGCATTTAAAAAAAATTAATGCCACCACACTATAGGTTTTTGTCATCTTGAAAACACTTTATGGTATTATGCTGGTGTCATTATCTCTTTTTACTGAACAAGGCACAAAAGGATAAATAACATGGCAAAAGTCTTAACGATGACAAAGCTGGAGACAGAATTTAGATATGACACCCTGTTCCTTATCCTACTTCCAAGGCTATGTAGCTTCACATTTATCCCATTATTTACATGAAAATATAAAGCCTACTAGCATTAGGGTATCTTTGTGCCAAAGGAAAGTTAAAATGTATTACAAATACTGTGACAGCGGTCTGCAAAACCTTCACTGAACAGGTTCTTCTCAAGCCAGCCTGTAAAATTAATTCTGTGTTCTTTTGAGATGAACTTATCTGGAACCAGAACTAGTATTAATACATTTGAAAAGAGGAAATACAGCGTCCAATTTATACTTCATCTAACATCAAATCTGTGCTGGATATAAACCTCAAATATTGACTAGCTCCCAGCGTAGAAGTTTGTAACATCTAAATCCTAACTGCTTCTAAAACATTTTGGAAGAAAAATAGCTGTATCTTTGAAGGAAAGTGGAATAGCAATTGTTTATCGTAGCACTTTCATTTTACATCAAGACAGATTAATCTCTAGAGTAATTTCACTCATTAAAGTAGTTTTACATAAACTATGGGTTTGGATGATTACATTTCACCTAAGCTCTACTACTACCACCCTAGTGCTTGTTGACTTGTTAATTAGAAATGGAAGCCCATCAAGCTAGTCAGAAAACCAAAAACCTCCTCAGAAATGGCAGTCTCTATAGCTGCATGCCTAAAGCCAGTTTAGTACACAGGATAGTAAACTGTAAAAGATATTTTTTTCTTTATGCAAGAGCAATGAGTAATAAAACATATCAATTATTCACATTGCTTCCCATCAGTTTGAATTTCAAGGCGGTGGGGTAGGGGGTGGGTAAGAAGCAGGTTTTGAGTAAAGAGTAAAAATTATTTGGTGAAATGCAGATATCTTTGAACAGAGAATTTGGGTAAATATATTTCTATTAATTTAGAACAAAGAAAAACATATCCAGCTTGTTTTTTTTTCTATTTATTAATAATATGGATTCTTTGCCGAAGTATAATTTCTAGAATTGAAAACTAACATCAGAGAAGCCACTGAATAGCTCATGCTTGGCATTACCGAGCCAAAAACTATTGCCTTGCAAGACCTTGGGAATGTTGAGAAAACACAGTTGGCCGTTTGCCTCCTTGGTATTAATCAGATGCACATATGAACCAACAGCTGAGTATCTGAAAAGGAGTTGCTTCCACAGACATGGGGCTTATCTTCAACTTATTGATGTTGGAAACATTATGTATATTGGACAAAGTCAGCACCCTTTGCCTCCTCCCCACTCCCTCTTTATTTTTAAGGGGTAAGTAACAACAGTGAAAGGACATGAAAATTGCAAGTATCAAAGGTGTTTCAAAATGTTTATTAAGACTCATGAGCTAGTAAATATCATCTACCAATGAAGTAAACCTTTGCACAGGAATGTAGATTAAGCATCCAATGCTTAACAAGTTTTTATCTTCGTGTACCTAAAGGGAAAATAAAAATTAAATTGAACATTTCTTCCTGCCATTTTTTCCTATTTCCGTATTCACCCATTCTCTCTCACTTACCCACATCAAAAAAGAATTTATTTATATATAGGTTTGGTGGCCATACTTTAACTTCACTGCATTGTTTACTACCTGAAAGAGTAGGAAGCACCCTGGAAGTAAGCAGAGAGCACAAAGTGATAAAACCAAGATCCACAGAGGACTAATCAGCAGAAAAGTTCTATGTTGCCATTGAGAAGACATAGTAC
>NW_010561149.1:16094-25669 GCF_000687285.1 Phaethon lepturus | reverse complement strand
AAAGAGTGAAGGTGTGTTAGAATCTGCAAAGATCATTTTTAAAATATTAGAAATTGCTTTAATTATTTGAAGGACCAGAACTAGAGCTGCTAGGCAAAGATCAAAGATGGCTATTGTGAATGTTACGAGGACAAGATGGACTACAGATAGGGACTAGGTGCTCTCCCTAAAAAGCACCTTGAATCACTGTGTCAGACAGAATGCCATCCTAGATGTGCTGCTGCTCTTACGAAGGAGGATGTTTCACATAAACTAAGGCAACTGAATTGAAACAGAAATGTTGAACATGACAACAAAGTAAGGAGTAACAAAAGCGAGGGCATAGAGAGGGAAACCACTGCACTGAGAAGCGAGCAGAATTCTGTGTGAATACAATGATCCAGAACACTCTCAGGACAACAGCTGATGGCAGGAAACACGGACAGCTCTAGCTGTGTCCAGCTCAAAATACTGAAATCACAGTTTTTGTAGAACACGTTTTAGAATTAGGGTTAGTACTAAACGGGTTAATGAAAGAAGTCAAAGAATAAAAACAATGGTTGCTCTGTATTGTATTGAAGCAGCTGCCATACCCATGGTAACAGTATTAACATTGTTTGAAAGAGCTGCAGAGAAAAGGCATATTAGCTTTCTAAACCTTAAAAAGGTAACCACACTACCCATCAGGCATTTGATGAATTTGTCTATTTTACCTCTTAAGATAAGGGACTCAACAAAAGACCGACTTCTATTTTCTTCCTTCCCTAAAGTCTTTAAATTATTGCTTTACAGTGGTTTAGAATATTGTTATAAACGTGCATTTTTCTAAATAACAAAATACGAAGGAAAGAAAGGGCTAGCTTTCCTTTATGGTATTTTCTTAATGAATTCAAGAGAGGAAAAAAGGATATCAGGAGTTTATGAACTGTTTAGACATAAAGCCAAAGAATTATAGATAAAGTTCCAAACCATTAATCCATTATATACTGTGAATTGGACAACCCCAGTGAGATATCATTTCCAGAAATGAATCGAGCAAAGCCATCAGCAAATAGTTAACACTCTGAACCTCTGAAACACTCTTTGATTCAATTCAAGCTGCAAACCTCTATGTTTAGAAGCTAATTTACACTGAAATCTGGAATTTAATCATCTCTTCTCATGCATTCGAAAAAGGATGACTTTACTTCACATAGTCTAAATTAACTTTGAAATTTTGCTACACATAGTAATATAATATCTAGTCAGATATGCTGATCTTACCTTGAAATAAATTAATTGCTTGATTCCTCCTCTTAATATTACCCTGATGCTGATAAAATTTCCCTAGGCAGCACTATGAGATGCTCTGGACTTTACTCAAATAGTGTAGGATGTATATAAAACACAAAGATCATCAGTCATGGGGAAAGAAACACTTTTTAGACAGGAGGAAAGAAGAGGTGGAAGGGAAATAAGTTTTTGTTTGATCCAAAGTTCACTGATTTCAAAATAAAGCAACCAAAGGCCAATGAAATAAATAAGAAAAAAGTTGTATTTACAAAGTGAGTGTAATGTTGAATTTTCCTTTATAATTTTTTGTTGTTACTTTTAAATCAATAAAGCTTCTACTTGTGCTATTATTTATATCACACTTACTGCAAGAACACTACCAAAGTGATTAGCTATGGATTTCCAAAAGTGCTCTGAAGAATCCTCTGGAAGAGGAAATTCTGAGAAGTTTAGGTGTTCAGGCAGTAAATAAAGGGGAACATTTATGATTTTCTTTTCCTCAAGAAACACATTCCGCAATCACTAACAAGGAAAAAAACACATAATCAATATGAAGAGAGTCTTCCTATGCTTCAGATTTTATGAAGGCAGATGTGTTTTCTGATAAGAGTCCTCTAGCTCAGGAAGAAAAATGTCAAGTATTAGGATGATCTAGTGGGTTTATCCTTGTTCAACATTTGAAGAGAACAGCAAGTTCTTTGATCCTTCTAAGCCAAAGTCCTCACCTTCACAGAATCACAACACAGGCCCTCTCTTAATAAAGTAGAACAATGCGATATTAGAATAAGTTATTTTTAGTTAACGTACTGTCCTGGTTTCAGCTGGGCTAGAGTTAATTTTCTTCATAGAAGCTAGTATGAGGCTGTTTTGGATTTGGGATGAGAAAATGTTGATAACGTAGTGATGTTTTGGGTTGTGGCTGGGCAGTCAAGGACTGTCCGGCTTTCCATGCCAGCTGGCCAGCAAGGAGGCTGGGGGTGCCCAGGAAGCTGGGAGGGGACACAGACGGGACAGCTGACCCAGGCTGGCCAAAGAGATATTCCATACATCATGCTTAGTATATAAACCTGGGGCAAGGAAGAAGAAAGGGGTGGAGGGATGTCTGGAGTTACGGTATCTGTCTTCCCAAGAAACCATTACACGTGATGGAGCCCTGCTTCCCTGGAGATGGGTGGACACTGGCCTGCTGATGGGGAGTGGTGAACGGATTCCTTGTTTTGCTCTGCTTGTGTGTGCAGCTTTTGCTTTGCCTTTATCTAAAGCTGTCTTTATCTCAACACATGATTTCTCTCACTTTTACTCTTCCCATTCTCTCCCCCATCCCACCATGGGGGAGTGACCCAGCAGCTGCGTGGGGCTTAGTTGCTGGCTGAGGTTAAACCACAGCACATACTAAACATTTAATCTGGTTTATTATCATCATGCCAGGCTCTACTGATCCACAGGAATTCATAGTGGTGATCCTTCCACAGAACAAGATCTGACAGCAGCTGTTTTTAAGGAGAGTGAGAAATGCTCCAAAAGGAAACTCTATAGATGGGTAAAGAAATTGCTGTGAGGGGATGGGGATTGTTAATTTAATTCTTTGTGACTCTAAAGTGAAACATTCTCCATGCAGTAGAATTACACAAAAGAGGAAAGCAGCTTTCCATATTTTTTGTCAAACTGGAATAACAAAGTTGCAGTACCCTCCATAAAGCATACTGGTCCACAGATTGAAGCAAACCTTTGCTATTTCTGCAGGATATTAGCCTCTTTCATTAAAGAGTAAGTAAACGCAATGAACTCTCAATTTATCTCAAGCATATTCATATTAATATTATCCCCTTCTCACTTGGTCCCCCCAAATTAGTAATTACAATGTTGAGGTCTGGTACCGAATTCTTAAATATACATTTCACAAATCACAGCTGTGCATTCATATCATCTCTGTATAACTTCAACCAATTTTAAGCCAAATAACATTTGCACTTTTCACAGAAAGTGTATATTTGTATTTATAATATTTCTTATTCTTCATAACGCAAAGTACATTAGTAATAACATGCCTTTATTTACAACGGAATACAAGATGGTACATAGGTGTATCAAGTCTTTTGTGATGTACTTATGTACCAAACAAGCAAAACAGTAATAACATCTGCAGATAAAGAAAAATGCCTAATATTGTAATCTGTACAACACAAATTAATGATTGTCCACTACACAAAGACACTAATCCGCTCCACAGTGAAGAACTGAAGAGTATTCTATACATCTTTTTCTTTTTTTTCCTTTAAGCTGCCAACATAAAATGTCATTGCTTACCTATAAAATCATCGTTCTTCTCCTTATGTTTAGTAAACTTATAGTCAGCACTCAATTGTTAATATAGCTTGAAGAGAGTGTATTGGGATTTTTCACAAGCAATTAAAGTCAATTAATGCTCAATACATTCCTTCCCATTTGATAGCTTACACTATAGCAGATATTTCACTCATAACCACTTATTAAATTTCGTGCTTACTAAGCTAGGATGAAAACTTCCAACATCTCTTTTTTTTTTTTCCTGTTGGATATTTATTTTTAAAGTTATATGAAAAACTTAATTGTAACCACTTAGTATTCGAACCACGTTTATCTAATATACATAAGCTTTTATTTAAAAATGAGATTCTCTTTTTTTCCATCCCTAAATACAGGCAAACTGCAAGGTATCAACTTTGCTACTTGGAGAAGAGTCAATGGCTCCGCAGACAGCCTCAGCGCACGTCCACCTTGAGCTCCAACACAGAGACAAATAGCAAGGTTCAATCCATGACAGGAATAATGCTCCACAGTGACGACCAAATGTTGTGCTGAAACTTTGCTCTTCACTCAAAACGCCACGTTGCAGCAGCATTATTCAGCTAACATGGAAATTGCAATCCATTCACTGAGGAGGCACAGCCACCAGCAGTTAACTGAACAGTACGTCAGGTTAACCTTCGACAGCAGCACGTAGCAGGAATCCACAGCACTTGGTTCCAGCCAACAATGAATGCATTTAAGATCACCTTGCACCTTTCTTAAGAACAGCAAAGTTGTGTTTAATTAGCTTTAACATTACTCAAAACATCATAATCCATAATCATTCATGCCATTGACAAACTGACCTCTGTGGCTTCGTTGTTATCATTATTAATAATACAGTAATGATAGTAAATTATAAGTTTTTGTGCATGCAGCTCCTTCTACCAATTAACTAAGTAATGTCTAATTTAATTTGAGAACAAATACATTTCTGTCTTCAGGAAAAAAACTGAGAGCCAATTCAAATTAGCATATATGTGTATGTCTGGTTTACAATTTTTAAAAAGCAGCTTTTAAGGCCATTTTCCAAGAAAAATGTGCAACCAGAAAACTAAAAAAAAAAAAGCCTGAAGGAAAAAGGATTGTAAAGATAGAAGGAATATAAATTGTGGAAAATGTTTATGACAACACGAGTTCTCAAAACAAATGCTATGGATAACAGATGCAAAAAAATCAAATATATGCAAACTATTTTGACTTGGTATTCTTTTTAATTTGTACTTGGCAACTCACAGAAAGTGAAAGGCTAACATGAAAGAGTTATTTCCAAAATGTATTCTTACACCACAGTCTTTCCTGTATGCAGATACTGAGCTTTATAGGTATAACAACAAAAATCATTAATGACCCTTGACGTTAGAATTTAAAATGTCATTCATGTAAATACACTGGTTCCTTGATTCTTTTGTAATACAATAGCAAACAGGTATTAGAATTGAGGCAAAAAAAAAAGAAAAAAGCAAAAGGAGATGCATGGAAATTACACAATGAAGTAGTTTCATTGTGATAGAGAGCAGTATGAAATGAATACAAGATAACACTGATAGAGGAGTCCAGTGAGCCTTTTCCCCTTAAACTATCCATTCACTTAGTTTACCCTCATTGAAAAAAAAGATTAAAAAAAAAAAAATCAAATTACATGAATTAATCTGCTCAGCAACAGTTTAAATAGGAGAAAACAATGATTAATTTCAGCACGAAAATGAGAAGTTTCTTCTTAAAGGGATAGTGTCAAATCAAGTTGACCCACAACTTACATACAATTACATCAGCTTTTTGAAAAATTGAGCAACAGAATTGCCATATTTTTAAAAAGCCTATAAATTAACATTTAATCTAAGAGGTCCTTTGCCTTTCAGTACTCTTAGCACAAATATGGATGCACTGCATTGCTGCATGAACATCTAAAGAGTGAAGTTACAAAGGATGGCTGCACAAGCTCCGAGTTTGCCTCTAAAAGGGCAATCCTTCTCTACGCCTGGAGTTCCTCCTCCATGTCCCCTGCCTTTCCAGACACGCTCCCTCTGCTCAGCTCTGGCACCCAGCATATGCACTTCAGAAAGAGCACTCAAACCCACCATAATGCACGCTTTGTGTTACAAGTTGAGCTAGTTCAGGGATGGGGTCGATGAATGCCAGAGGGGAGAGAGCAGAGCAACAGGTCCCCTGCCACTGGCAGGGAGTTGTTAGATCAGCTCAGCTGCCCCACATAACTTTCCCTTAAACTCAAGTCAATGTCAATGACTTCAGTTTCCAAACTTCAAGAAACAGAATAGGAAACAAAATTAAGCATCTGTTATTTTAAAAGTATTTTTGCAACTAACGTTGTTTCATGAGCAATGTGGTTTTAAAAAGTTAAAATTAAGATGTACAGACAAGATTATACCTATCATTTTACCACAATATAACAAGAAAAGACAGACTATCAATAGCAGATTACAAAGTTTGTGATCTCAGAGGAAGATTCATGATTTCAGTCAGCTATGAACAACTACAGAATTAGCTCTTAAGACATTTTCCTTTTAACCAGTCCACCTTTTACAGATTTTCAAACATGCCTAGAAAAACTCATTTTCAAAAGAAAAAAAAATTTAAAAAAATAAATCTTTCCTAAAAAACAAATGAGCAAAATTGGCTGTCTCACTGTTAGCTCTTAACATACCAAGGCATAGAAACCGATAAATATTTGTCATGAGGAAAAACAAAAAGAGCTCAAACAAAAAGGACACAACTCCAGTTTTATAGTTCCTACCTATTTGGTGTATTTTCCCACACTTGCAACGATCTCAAATATTTCTGTTTGAAATACATTTTTCTAACAACTTGGTCCTTTTCCATTGATCAGACACTGATTTCTTTTACCTCCCTTATTCCCAATAGAAAACTAGAGAAATGCTGGGTTGCGTAACTATTTATTTGCATGCCCTCCATCATCAATGAACATTAGAATAACTCTGGCAACAGTTGTATTAAGCACGTATTCCCTCTGCCACGGCAAACCCAAATATGACCTAACAGGATGCAACCAAGGAAAACCGATTTTAAGTTGCAAGAAAGTTGCCTGACATAGGGCAAGCAGTAAAGGCACCAGAATGTTTCTTTTTCATCATATCAAGAGGAAGAGAAAATACCAAAGTAGCAGAGGCATTCGACATTTACTGTTAAAACAAACTGATAATGAAAGATGCGATTATCACAAAAAAAAAAAAATATATCAACAATAGTAAAACACAAAAATCAGAACAGAAATCCATTCTCAGACCTTGAGGACCAGATTTCTGTTAAACCCAAAAGAAAGAGAAGCTGGAACACAGGTGTTTGCCTTGATTCCAAAGACCTTTATTGCACTTAGTGATAGCAATAGCTACCTTGCCTATAATCTAAATCTAAGACTAAACTGCTGCTCAGCCAGAGCTGATAACCATGCATTTAGCAGTTGGAACAGATTCCAAATCTCCTAACTACATGTAATGTTTAATGTTACCAGGCTATACCATTCTGCATTTTTGGGATAAGACTGAAATAGTATCAAGTTATTTGTATTAGACCAGTCTGACAAGTTTTCTTCTGCAGCAAAGCCAGCATACCCTACAAGAATGATTAAAAGATGCTACAGCAACTTTTAAAGAAAGATGAAAATAATTAACTAGCAATATAAACGGGTACCATTGTGCTTCATTTCCATAAAGAAAAAATACACTGAACTTAAAAATCAGACAAGGATATGTCTCATGGTTAAAGATCTACACATACTGAGAATGAGCCCAAAACTTCCTAGTATATCTAAACAATAAAACAGGTTGCAAATGGGAAAAAGTGACAATTCTCCTTGTAACGTTTGTAGCTCTCATAAAACATAAGCACACTAACACAGCACATTAAACCTGGTGAACTGGAGCATCTTTCACGAAGGTAAGTCCAGTTATCTGTTTGGTGGGCAGTAAGTCACGCCATCCCACACGCACACAGCACAGTCAAAGGAGAAAGCTGTCTCCATGGCACTCAGAAGTCAATGCAGCCCTTCCTCAACTTGT
Organism: Phaethon lepturus; assembly: GCF_000687285.1. Taxonomy (NCBI): domain Eukaryota; kingdom Metazoa; phylum Chordata; class Aves; order Phaethontiformes; family Phaethontidae; genus Phaethon; species Phaethon lepturus. The sequence continues at coordinate 18,053 of NW_010561149.1, read as the reverse complement.
GGTATTGGGGATATCAGCACACTAGTGTAAGAAAAACTGGAAGGGAGCTCAGTACAGTCTCACATGTCCCTTTATGTACCCGTTTTTCTTGTGTTTTCATCCAGTTGAAGAATACTTCAGCACTAATACAGCCATCAAACCCTCTCCTTGACACACGAATTCACAGGTTTTCCAAGGTGGGTCCACTGAATCATGTCAGAATTTAGTCATTGAATGCCAGTTGCATCACTTTTTGTTAATCCCATTGTTCCTTTAGCCCAAGGCTAGTATTTTTTTTGATCAATATAAAGCTTTCCTGTCATCTTATTTTTGCTGTCACTGTGAAGTATTATGTTGCTGAGCCAAGATCTTCATTTATCCCTCGCACTGCAGTCCTGTCCCTCCTGACAGCTGCCCTGTGAATAGATCATTATCAATCTCCTTGATCCTCCCAGGTTTGTACATAAATTCATCTCTCAGGAATTGACTTCCATAAAGTCGTAAGTCCCACCCCATTAAATGCTACCTGCTGCAACAGAGACTTTACTTGAAAGTAGCACTGTTGAGAGAAGTATTTGTTGTTTACAATCGTGAAGACATCCATTCAACAAAAGTCAAGTGGGGATGCAAGGAGTTCAAATCATGGATACTGGAAACTCCAGCTAATTTTTCACATCTATTCAAAGTGGTATTTAATGTAATACTTAGTGCAGCAGCACTTCCCACTTTCTACTGGAAGATCTCTCTATACTTAAAGAGAAATACCAATGAAATAGTTACAGAACAAATAAAGTTCGTTACTTTATATGCTTAGCACATAGTAAATGAGACAAGAATTTCTGTGAGCAACGGCTAGACCTTACACATCTTTGCATGCATAGAAACACCAAGCTGAATCTCTTCCATCTAAAACAACCAAAAATTCAAGTCTCTTTCTCTGCACTGCTACCCAGTATCAAAATCCAACATTTTTCGTATCAGCTAAACAGAAGTGCAGTCCTGAGCTGGGAAGAGGATAACAAACATAGCTTTCAGACACACTGTAGTCACTGGGACAGATTCGTAGCTGTAAAACTGTAGTAATGTTATGAGTGTTATCACCCATCACTCTTCATAGTGCAACACATTTTTCACTAATTCAGAAAACACAGAATTCAGAATCAATTCTTGATTCTTCTCATGTACACTGCAGAAGACCATGAAGAATAGCTCTTATTAACCATACAGTTACCCAGCCAGAGGAAATAGATAAGGAGAATACTTAAATACTAACACAAACCAAAACTTGCCCGTGCTCTGGCCCAATCTTACTCTCATTCACTTGTTAATACCACTACTCTTCCATTTTGTTCTCTGGGTAACAAGCCCACACACATAAACAAGTACATATGCATATTTATGTCTGTATTTACACTACTGCAAGACAAACTGAAATATTTCTTTCCTTTCAACGCACCCAAAAGCTGACAAATTCTGTAATGGTAAATAGTGTCCTACTCTTCATCATACCACACTATGATAACAGCAAACCAAAGTAACCTCTACATGGACACTACCTTCTGGGTCTGGTAATTAAATCCAATACTACAATTTCAAGCTTTTCATGGGTATGTTTGAACCCAGAGGAATTTCCAGAATTACCACACTAGACAGTTTAGTTCTTGATCTTGGCTCAGCCACAAATACCACCACATTTGTTGGCATGTGCACCTAATTTTCAGTAGCCTTTCCTACATCTATTCCTTTAATTACCTAATCGTCCCTAATTTTTGAGCAGAAAACATATTGCCATAGCAAATAATAAGGGTAATCACATGCAGAAGCAAACCAGACAAGGATACTAATGCATATCCTTGTCTGGTTCCCTTGCGCATGTGATTTTCACAGCTCGAGTCATTCAGGCCTTCAATAACAAAGCCAGATCATTATGACGTCCTCCCATCATCTAGGGAGTTTTTGGGTAGCTGGGTTGGGGGGGGG
>NW_010561149.1:0-16063 GCF_000687285.1 Phaethon lepturus | reverse complement strand
GGGGGGGATGTGGGGGGTTGTTGTTGTGTGTTTGGGGTTGGTTTGGGTTTTTTTAAACATTTTCAACACATATCTGTTCAGTTCTACCAAACTTTCCAAGTTTCATCAAAATGCCAATTTTTTTCACCAGTATGTTCTGCCTGCGCTCCTGCATGTTTACTTACAGTAAATAAAACCCTTTTTGATCCTTATATGCAGAGGTAACACTATTCACTTATCGCAACTAAATGCTTGATCAGTGTTTCAGAAGGAAAAGAAACTATACCCAGTAGCGATATATAGTTTATTAATGGTAGGAAATTTCCACAAGCCAAGTTAGGATATAATTAACAACTCATGGCTAAAACAGCAGGTAAGTAGATTGTTTCATTATTAAAAATGTCTGTCAGGAGAGATCCTCGTTTCCAGCAACCATTTCTGTTGTGTGATTTTATCGTATCTTCTTAAAATAATTTATAATATCCTGCAAACAGTAGGGGGGGGGGCGTTGTATGTGTTCGTTAACAACACCACTTCTGCTGCCATCTTGTTCTCATTCTTCTAAAAAAAATTTCCTTATTCAGAGAGCAGAGAGGTCTGTCCTCCCACAAAGACCATTAATATTTATTTATCCTGATACGACTGACAAAGTACGTGATAACTATAGACACAGGCCAATTTGGAGCTCATTATCTCCACACTTTTCTGTTTCTGTTAATGCATTTTTTCATGACTGCACGTAACTTGGCAAACCATTATTCCTTTATTATAACTCAGTGTAAAGTATTTTATATCTTCTCATATGAAGCATGCAACACAAAACTAATCTTCACTTATTGCATAACAATAGTATAGAAATGCACTGTCTGGCATACTTCATCGCCTAAATGGATTTAGAAACACAAATTTTGTTTTTACTTAGTCCAAAAAATTCATCATGAAGGAACTAAAATACATTTTCAGAAAAATCAGATCATTTGTTGTCTTATTGATGACTATGCAAGTAGGCAACAATATTTAATGTGAGATCTTTGTACCATTTTTCTTCTGAAGGTTTAATTGATGGAACAAAGACATTTATTTGAAAAGAGAAATCAGGAAAAAAAAGCATTTATCTTCTTCAACATTATATATTAACAATAAACAACATCCGTAATTCAACAGAATTATTATAGAGCCTCCCAGTAATAACCTGCCATGGTGAGAAAATAATAAATAATAGGCTGGCCATCAAGCCAGGTGACCCTTCATTCTCTGCAGTGAAACATACACTGCAGCAGATGTAGATCAAGAGTTGTTTCCTGGATGGATGAAAACATAAATTTGTAATCCCTCATACATAATAATCCCAGTTTTGTAAACTCTCTTCTGCAAAGTGTTTCATCTTTACTATAGGAAATAGTAACAGCCAGCTTTAGCATGTCTGTTCCAGCAGCTCTTACGGTGACATGCATTTTTGGCAAATAATAAATATGGAATTTTTTTTGAAACTTACAATCTTTAGAGACTGTCATTTTAGAGGTAGATTATACTACTATTTATTATTCAAGGGCACAATCAGTGAATATCTCACTTGTGTTTAACATCTAAAATAAACAAGAATGCCAACAGAAAATAATCATTGGTTTAAATAGGACCTATTTTAACTATATCTGTAACCAAGACAGTTATAGTGTTAATAATTCAATGTTGGTTGAAAACCACTCTCTTACGACTGATTTATACGGACTGAAAGTAGGCATATGTTATGCTACAGGTGGATGTGAGGTCATAAGAAACCACTTTACAGTCTTCCCAGAAGTACAGTGTCAAAAAGGTCACCTGTGGTAGAGGATTTTTTGGATTAGTCTTTCAAATCAATGCATGAATTAAAGACAATTTACATATAAATGGGCTAATACTCTGGCTTTGAAATTAGATGAATTTTTAAGAGATTTAAGAAACAGCAGAAAAGGTCAGTTAGGCATTAAGTATACATAATGTGATTTTTAAAAACTGCTTGTCTTGGAACTGTATGTTTCTGGTTTATTAATAATTTGTATTCACAGCCTGCTCTGTTCAGAAAGGTACTGCCAGCAATTTGCGAGCAAACGCAGAAAAATGATCCATGTGAGGGAGATCAGATTTGAGGTAAGTACGGTCTAAGACTTAGAAAGTGACGTTTGCTTAATGTTAACACAGTTAGAAAACATTTTTGTTTTCATAAGGCAAAACTAAGACATTTTAGTCAAAGTAAGTGGAGATTATAATATAGTGGAAAACAAACAACAGAATCTTAGGGAGACTTTTCACACGATCTTTTATTTTCTCCCTCATATAAATCAAAGTTCCAGTACAGCTTGGGTTTTCCCTCTTCAGACCCTTATCACAAGAATGTCTTATTCATCCCTACACAGAAGAACCCGCACTGGATTTTACCGTGCCTAACAGCACAAATGCATGCCACGGATGAAGGCAAGATCTAAGAATTAACCTTCAGTTTTGTGTGTGTGCACATGTGTATGTGTAAATAAACTTTTGGACTCCGGATTTTCTTCATCATCTTCAGAAAGAATCCTTAAAAATACTGTATTATTTAACATGGACATTCTTTCCTTATACATTTCTTTATATCACTGTCTCTTTACATAAAGGAGTCATTACTAACTCCTACATGCTGCTGCTTTTTCACCACAGTACACTGTGGTGGACCCTTTCCTTTGCAGAATTAGAATGTTACAGTGATATGGGATCCAATGTTGCATTAAAAAGCCACCTACAAAGTAAAACACATGATTGCCTCCCTTTTGGATAATTCTGTATAATTAAATTGTATGTTCAACTTCACATTCATGGATGGCACAGAACTCAAATATATAGTCAAAACAATGGACACTGAAATAAAGTACCTTCTTCAAGGACAAGGTTAGGCAGACAGGGCTTGCTCAAACCATCTAAGTAAAATCCAGCACCATATAAATACAAACTAACAACATGGTTCAATGCTGAAGCCATTTTACTAACGGTACTTCTGCATTCTCGGTATCCATGCCATTGACTTGATGTTTTGTCAACACTGAGACAGGTCATATTAAGTGGATTTATGTTTTTCACAACTAGGCTTGGGATAAAAAGAGGGAAGGAATATTACTGCAATTAAATAATAAAATAAAAAAAAAACAAAACACCACACACAAAACTCCAAAGAGAAGTAGTGACAATAAGATAGCAAGCAATGCTGATGCACAGGACTGGCTATTGACGGGGCATGAGAAATAGCACAGGCACTTCTGTATAACTAAAACCAAGAAATAATATTTTAAAACAGAAGGATTGCTCACTAAAAAGCACCGAAGAATTATAGCTTATGTTGCACCACAAGAATAATCCTCCTGATAATATCCTACAGTATTCAATAAAGACAAAACCAGCATGTGTCACAGACATTAACAACACTGTTCTATGAAAAGCTTCAACATCATTTATAATAAAGTTCATAATCCTTCCATACAGTTAATTTTAAAAATTACAGAATTCTAAAGAAAACATGATTGTCTAATCAACCTTTAGGAGAGTTTCCTTAGAAAGCCTGTTTTGTATCGTACTGAGCAGTGCAAAACTGAATTTTATGTGGTAATTATTAAATTGGTACCTTCCCTTACAGAAAGGCAAAAGAAATCAACAGATGCTTGCAATGAGCCCTGCAGCAAGGGACCATCCAAAACAAGAAAATTTTACAGTTTGAGTTGATTTCAGAAGATAAACAATGAAGTTGTATAGATACAAATAGAATTCCGAGGCACCTAAAAGGACTACTAGGCACAGAAGATACACTACAACTAACAAACTGTGGGTAAGTGCTAACAGTACTATTAAGATGATTACTTAAGTGTTCAAGTAACCAGCAAGCATCAGATGAATTACGTCCTACAATAAAGTATATACTTAATCAGAATCACATCACTGTTAGCTTATACTACAGAACACAACCTTCTCAAGACTCCAGGCAGCTTAGCTTTGTAAAAAAAAAAAAAAAAGGAAAAAATAAATATTTTCATTAAAAGGTATCCAAGAGACTCAAAAGAGAAAAGTAATTCCGAGTAACTTGATAAACAATTCTGATATTACAGAAAGTATTAACCATAAAGGGACAAGGGACACCATACATCTTATTCCTATGAATGTATTATTATGGGCAAGACCCCTTGTTGCAAGAAGTAACTGGGCCCTCAAATATAAAAGACAATTTAAGAGCATTAAAAAGATGTTCAGCAACAGTTCTATCAAAGAATTTGAACATTTTTTGTTCTCTTCCTATGGTAAATTCATTCCAACGGGACAAAAAATAGCTTAAACCAATTACTGCAAAGTTGAGAGAAAATTCACATAGATTTACCTTGACAAATTACCATTCTGTGTGGATACTTTTAAAGCAGGTAGATGAACTTGTACAGCAATTCAGCTGATAAAAAAGCTAGATTGCTTTTGGTATGTAACTGACTTTTTCTAGTGCAGATTATGCCCATAAATGGGGTCATTTCTTTAGCTGACAATTATACAGAAACATCTTCTGAGTAAAAGCTACCATGAAAAATACTGAAAATTTAATCCTATGGAACTGTGGGTTCAAATGCAACAGATATTTATACAATTTTGAATGGTTTCATGTATGAACATGTTGCAAGTCAGAGGAACATCATCTATTGCATATATATGAGACTCAGAGCACATATGGAACAACGTCAGGTTTCCAATCACTGTTTTATGAGAAGTATGCAAAAATAAAGATACAAAGATACCACTCAATCATGCAGGTACTGGAAGATCTAGGATAATAATAATAATAATAATTTTTAAAAACCTTAGAGGAATGAGGAAATTATTTTGGAAAAAGGAAATTAACAGCAGATCCTGTCAAGTTACACAAGAATTTTGTAAAAGAACAAAAGGTATGGTTTATAAGGCTATAGGAGCTTGTGTCAAATATAACAAAGGGCATGAACTTAAGCTAAGGAAAGGTCATCTTCAAAGAGAATGTTGGAAGAAATGCTTTACACAGAATAGTTACGATGGAAAATAAACCACTATGACAACCTTTGCAACAAGTGATATAAACTTTAAAAGGTGACAAGCATTTGAAAGACAGTTATTGTGCAAATAGAGAAAGAGGGAGAGAGAGATGTCTGGCCTTTTCAAAAATAGGCTTTGCATCCATTCATCTTTAAAATCACCAGCATTACATCCCTATCTACTGCCTCATAAGTCCACTAAAAGAGAAAATTGCCACCAGACTAAACTGAAGGATCCAACAAGAAGATCCTGACAGTTGAAATGGGTCTTAGAGATTCCATTTCCAAATGTTATTGCCTGAACTTGCTCATTTCAGTGAGGGAATAAATCTTGTCCCATCTAATTCAGAGCCTTCATTTCTTTTTTTAATGATTCTTCCACTTTAACAAGTTTTGATTCAATAATTTGCGATTTTTAAATCAAACATATAACCTTAAGTGGCTACCCATCACAAATATACTGAAGTTGTATATTAAAACACTTCATTTTTTTTCTTGTGTTATCTGGACTTCACCCTGAATCCCGCATCTTTAAAAGTCAGAAAAATATTTTTACCAAGTCTATGAAATATCAAGAACAGCTGAATACTACTTTTTAAGTTCTGACTAACTGCAGAATAGGCAAGGGAAACTGTCATAATACAGGCAAGGCTCTGAGGAAGTCCAAGCTACATTTGGAATGTATCCTCCAAAAGGCTCAAAAGGAGCTTGACATCGTCTTTGTTACACATTCAACGGCACACATACAGTTTCCAAAGAGAAAAGTAACTCTCACCGTAAGAAGTCTCACTGAAACAAATATAATCAAGTCAAGATGGCTCCAGATGCTCAGTTCTTCAGTGAAGGGATCAATAAAATATTTTAAATTACAGGATTCCATTAAAAACTAACTCCACTGTATCCTACCGCATGCAATAGAGAGAACAACTCTACTAACCACAGCCACCTGCTTGCTTAAGAGGGAAACAACTTCTGGAATTAACATTATTATTGTCTGTGCTAACAGATTCTAATATGAGATGGTTTTGGGTTACCATCATTCAATAATGTTGCTAATAAGAACGATTTTTACCATAATTAGTGTATTTTAGAAAGCATGGAGTTGAATGGTTCTTAAAATCTTCACTGATTTGTGGTGATTTTCACTGTAAAGATGACATTATATTAGTTTACCAGATGCCAGATCATGCAATGCATCATTAAGAAGAGGGTGTTTTCTGAATACTTCTCAAATAAATACCAGCTGGTTTATTCTCAGCAAGCATAGTCACAAGCATCTCTTATCTGATTCACTAAACTGATGTCGAATATATCATGTGTATTAAAATCTCTAATGTTCATGTATTACTTCTTTGTTTCAAAAGCAGCACTTTATGTACACTATCCTGCAAAGATCCAAAATGATACAATCACAATTTTCAGACTTTAAAAAACAAATATTAGGAGTTTGGTAAAAAATTTTATAATTTATTTAAATTGAAAAGAATATTATATTACACACCTATTCCAGATGTACCCTAGAGATGATATGCTTATAAGATAAGGAATAGCACATTTCATATCTGTCAAGAGTACTTTGAGGATCAAAACAGTTGAAGAGAATAATTTCAATAGATTAGTAACTTTAGGCCACTGCATTTGAACAATCAATCATATCCACACATTCAAAATAGAGACTAAAACCAATATACTTGGCTATCTGGAATTTGCTGTATATTTTACGCAAGACAATACGGATGCTCCCTGACAATCGGCTGCTGCTCATCTTACAGAGAGGCACCTGACCCTTGCACATCTCCAGTATAAGTAAAGAACTAACAGTTATCAGCGTTGCCTTGTTGTAGCTAGTGAAAACATGTGCAAGTAGTACTTGTACTGCCTTCCAGCCCATTTCCACAGGAAGGGGGCAAAAAACACCCCAGAAAAAAAAAAAAAAATACATCGGAGGGGAGAATAACAGCCACACTATTCTCAGCACTCATCTCTTTTTACCTCCTTTAGGGAGCAAGCTAGATCTAACAGACTCAGTCTCTAGTGTCTGCCTCTTTCTCACTGTAATTCTAAAGCTGGGATTAGGGAAGACACATCTATTTGTTCCTGTCTCTCACTAAAATGAAAATGCCTCCCGCTATTTAGTCAGCTTTGAGTATCCCTCCACTGGACAAGACCTCATTTCTCTAGAGTAAAGCATAGATTATGGGAGGAAAACCAGAAGAAAAAAGTTTTATGGAAAAGGAAGAGAGTTCAACTTCAAATTTTGTTTCTCTTTTGCAAGTGACCTGTTTAAAAAAGAAAAAAATTCTCAGTCACAGTTAAGGAAGTAGAAATTCCTCAAAGCACAAAATGAAAAGCAACTTCTCCCCATCACCACAAAGCAATAGCTACTTCCGAGAAGAGATGATAACAACCATCTACAGCTTTATACAAGGGAAAAGGAAATAATATCAACATATGTGATAGATGCTGGTTATCAGAGTGAATAATTTAGAACTGCTTCAACTAGGTATGTGTCTGCCAATACACCAATTTCTTAAGTTGCTCATTCCACAGCTAAACTACTGCACAATTAGCAATTTCAAAACTATTTTTTACATAATGCTTAACAATTAATCAAAATGCATCCATTGATTTTCAGATGAACCCTTTTTCCTTTCACATTACACATTTAATAATGGGTTTATTCTTAAACTGACTAATGATAATTCTTCATCTTCATAAAAATACAAATGGCAGAGGAGAAGTTCAATATCTCTCTCTCCTGCAGCATGTTCATTTTATGCCACACAGTGAGTCAAAGGGCAAACGAGTATCCCTGGATATTATCTAGTTCATATTTTTACCCCACAGCAAAATAAGCCCAGGTCATTCCTGTACTGGCTGTTTTACTCACCCAAGATGATCAAAGAACCTAAGAGCTGCAAGGTAGCCTGACAGAAGTTTTGTCCTAACCTATTCGTATTCATAATGGGAAGATTATTGAGTTTCTGATCCATTTGCATGCTTAACTACCCTTGCTGTTTTTCTTATCTAACCTGAAACTTTGTTTAAATTTCAGTCTGTTCTGTTGTAGCTGTCCTGTTTCAGCCTAGTGAAAAACAAACAAACAAACAAACAAGATTATTTCCACTGTTTGCAATGGTCATTCCTGTTTTTGAGGACATAAGGTCTTGGGTTTTGTTTTTATTTGTTTGTTTTGCTAAACAACCTAAATTCTTAGGAATTTGGAGCCTGATAAATACTCAAGAAATGACAAAACAAGGGAGACTCCTCTTTGACTAAATCATTTCTGTATTAGCCAAGAAATTTATTTACAGAGTGGAAACATAGCATACTTCCTCCTCGCCCCCAATAACTGAAACCATAGATGTTTAATTGATGATATACCCAAGGTTTTGATAATTCAATAAATTGTACTGCCACATACTCTATTTCATGCTTTCTTGGATCATTTCCATTTTACTCCACTGCAATTTACCAAAAGAAACCCACAGTCCTATCAAAGAGGAGCACCTTAGCAAGACCAATGAACCACATATGTAAGAACCTTCTTTGCTTCCCAAATCACAAGTATCATGGTAGTTCCTTGTAAGAAATAAAGATAGTTTTATGGTAAGATTTTTCTTTTAGCTTTAAAACCAGTGAGGTTTTTCCTCCTGAAAAACTAACAGTTCAGTACTGAAAGGTCTTGATTTCACTACATAATTTCTTCGGGGAATGACTAGTAAGTTACCAGCTCACTAGCATGACCACTTGGGGTCCCATTATTGCCACATGCATTTGGAATAGAAAAGATCGAAGGCGTCAGTGTCTGGAGATACTCTGGCTTGACTAAACTTTAATTTTAGAATTCACATAGGCACATCAGCTGCACAGTTCATCTCCCCATTAAATAACATTAGCCTGGTAAAGAATTAGAAGATGCAGAAGGCTACAGGCAGGAAAGCACAAAAGAGCAGGAGAAGGTTTGTATTTGAGCATACCTCAACAGATTTCAGCAGAAAGTCAGTCTCTCTTCAGAAGTTAGGGTGTACAGTTGGGTACTCTATTTACCAATGCCAAGACTCTTGGCTTCATGAAATCTGCTGTTGTGATCACATTAAAACATTTTTGCAAGAGATACAGAGGAGTAAGCTGTATAACATACCACAAAATAACCCTCACCCCAGCTGTGTCTGCACAGGACTCTCCAGCCTAATCTCTTACTCAAACAAAGAGCCTTATATACAGCCTGTGCCCTGAGTACCTAAAGCTGTTTTGCATTACTGCATCTACTGTAATCCTTCTGTTCCTTTCTAAGATGTTCTGATGCACAAGATTGTGCTCCCACTTCAAAGACAAGGCATGTAGATTTAGAGACTCATGGTGGTTCCTGTTACATGATTTACCTGTTTTGGGGTGGGTTTTTTTCACCCCAAGGTGTTTGAATACGTGTCACATACCTGCCCGATAAACAATACGTTAGCAGTTTGGATTTTGGAATTTATTTCTTTGTTCATTGCTATCAGGAACATGTGAAGAAATCACTGGTCGTTCTCATGTCTCAGTGAACAGAGCAGTATGTTCATATGAGAAATACACACTTACACCAGGAGGTTGCAGGAGGCCTCTTCTATGTATTACTCAATCTTTACCTGAAAGAAGAAAACACAAATTAGAGGTCTTTAATAGAGAGGGTCACAAAATTATTTAATGAAGAAATTAATCCATAAGTGCTCATTGTGTGGAAAGAGGTGTATGAGGTGTATTCTCCATGGGAATCTTAACTGAACTCCTCAGACTAGAACAGTTCAGTCTCAGGGGGACTCAATATCTATTTGACTTTGTTGGGGGTTTTTTTGCCAGATAGTTACAAAAGTGTACATTGCTTTACAGTACATCTGCCGTAAAACTATCAGACCAAAAAATTTCAATAATCATTAACATTTAGAGCATCAATTATCAGCTACCTGTTAAAGTACCGGTTGCCAAAATGTCTATTTAGTAAATAGTATCATAATTGGAAAGCATTACCACCAATACCATGTCTTTCAGGATAACCACTAAACACAAAAATTTGCCATAAAGCAAAATCTTGACAAACAATGTTTCTTTGGCGAGAGGCTTCAACATTACATCTTTTCATTCAGGTTTTCTTTTAAGCCTCAGCCCAAAGACTATGAATTCTAAGTTTTAATTAGATCTGCTCTTTAGAATAAGTCACAACTCTATCCTTACAGATAGCACAGCTAGAGCTAATCAATCTTTTGAAAGGGTTACATAAATGACATTAAATTTCCACTACTATACAGTAAACCAATGCATTGTCTGAAGAGAACAGAAAAGCAAAAGTATTTCTTATTTTTGTACAGTGTTAGGAGCTCCTTGTTAGGACCTATTTTAGCTACACAAGTATTTTAACTCCAAGGATAAGAAATAAATCCATACCATATCGCTCAAGTGCGGAGGATGATTACAGTAATTTTGCAGTGTGCAAGAAATGGACAATATGACCCTATGCATTTCACTCTCAATTACACTAGTGTATTGTAGGAGAATGGAAATAAAATATTCCTGTCATGCACAAGAGGTACGCAGCTGCTTCTTATTATTTGGTGAAGGTCATGAGTAAGGCCAAACCTATGACTGCATTCTAGCTAAGGAATTCAGCAGTCCTTTTTCCAAATGTGACTTGATAATGAGTTATTAGGAAATAAGAGCCTGGGGTAAGAAATATGCTGGTGTTTAGGAGAGAAGCATATGCAACAATTCACACTGTTACTGTAAATTAGTGACATGAAGATTTCTCTAACCATATGTACAAAGCCACCATGAACAGAATTAACCTAATGTGGCATTTTGTCAGTCTACAGAGCATTTAACAAGACTGGAAAGTGCTTGAAGTAGTAGATCGTTGGTGCTACTAAATCCCTCTATCCAGGTGCACATTTTGTGGGACAGTCATTTCCTCATCAGTAACTTCTCTACTGTTGCCATCAATATGATTTACTGCCATCCAGTAAAACTCTTTTGGTTTCATAAAAGTAATGTAAGCATCTATAAAGAGGAAATATTTTGTTCCAGAAATGTAACTGCAGTGTTAGGGATCAACTGTTGTTGAATCAGAAGAACGGAGAAATACATACTCCATTTGTTTTGTATTCTTCCGAAGAACCTTTTTCAAATGTAAAAAAGAAGTTACCAACAATGTGCACAACATTAGGTATTATGAAAAGTTAACAATATGGGAAAAAAAGGCTTGAAGAAAGTACAAATTCTGGTTGGCAGGGACACGGTAGTTTAAAATATGAGGACTCCTTAAAGGTACGCCTGGCTGCTAATGACCACCCTAGGATGTTCACTCTAGTACTAGTACCTGGACTAGAATTGGCAGATGTCAGAGTTGACACCCAGAGTTTGGGTTTGGAGACCTAACCAAAAATGCCTTGAAAGACCACTTGGGACTGCTTAGTATCAGCTACTGGGAACACTGCCAGAGCAACACTCAGCTGACAAGTTTCAGCAGTTTCTGGGCACCATGTCTAAACCAGGATCTGCACTAAAAAAAAAGTTTCCCGAGATTGAGGAAATAATAAAAGTACCTCCAAGGAAAAATGAAAATAAACTAATTAATGTATAATTGAATTTTAATAACTAATAATTCTGGGAAGCCAAGCCTGGAGAGAAGCAGCAGTAACCAGTCATTTCAGTAGCAATCCTCAAAGGAAGGTCAAAACACTGGGACAAACTCCTAGAGACTGAGAGGTTTCTTCAGGAACCCATCTTCAACATTACCTTTAAAAACATTAACAGTTCGAGCAATTTTTTGCTCGTTTTTGACTCCTACTTTTACTTTTTGATAATTTAAGCAGTTTACTGTACCGTTGGCTAAGTATCAAGCAAGAATGGATCCTCCTCTCCTAAACATTCTATGAACATAGAGTAGTCCATATGCCCTGCCCTGAAAAGTCTCCGTGGCCCAACACTAGGGACCAACGCTGAGTCACATGTAGCTTTTAGTATTCACCATTGCCAAGAACAAGGGAAGGAAGATAAATGCTGGTTCTCTTTTTCTCAACTAGAAGGGGACATCTAATAAAGCCATTCAAACAGAAGTGGATCGTTTTACAGGGTGCCAGGCCTCTAGAGAGATTACCGTGCACATTCTTCACTGTTTGAAGTGACAGCAAAGCCTACCTTTGTTACAAAACTTACAGCCTCCAGCTAATAGAACATGGAAGGATAAAACGCACTGCCACAAGCATTCAGACCAACTTCACTTTAGCTATGAAACATCCGTGACTGCTTTCACTGGTGTTCCAGAAATTAATAGTTTGCCTTCTTTTTTTTTTCCCCATTCATGGCTAGCTGATTCAATAATGCTTTTACAAAAGCCATTATAATTATAGAATCCAAGCTGTTAAAAGAAATCTTAATTAAAAAAAAATCCTCCTCATCACATAAAAGGAAACACCAAAATATTTTGTCTTCCTTATTAATCCCATTAAAAACCTTCTATTCTTTATCCTACAAAAAAACATTCCCCATGTTTTTCCAACTAAGCAATTTGAAAACATTAAGGCAACTTCAGAGGCCAACTTAGATATGAAATATATACACACATTTATATCCACAGAGTGTGTATAACCACTAGTTTTCAAGCCAACACTATGAAGATACTGGCAAACATTAACAAAAATCCTCGCCATCTACTAATTAAGAAGCTTTATACTTGAACAAATTTCAGGTACGTTTTAGAACTATACTAACGTTTCGGTTATTTGACCTTCTTTGACATCACACACATTTGTTCCTCAGCATATGTCTCAGAAACATTATTTAAAATTTATTATTTGAAGTAGAGAGATGCATGGAAGATATTTAACTGTCAAAGGTTACAGGCAGCATTTCAACTCTTATATTAAAACTCCATCGGTTTTCAGTTTCATGGATTTTTACTCTGTGGCGTGGCTTCAAGGCCCACCATTTTGATTCTTTGGAATCAAGAACAGAGGATTTAAAATCCAAAACTATAGGCTCAGGTTTACAGGGTAGAACCCAGAATAGCCTTTTAAACAAGAACAGCAAGAAATTTTATTATTTTGGTGGGTTTTTCATTGTAACCTAAAGCAATAAATTAGTAATTATCATTAATTACCATGTGTCTGAGGGTGAAAAAGACTCAAAGAAAAAGTACAGAAAAATCAAACCAGAAAGTATAAATTTTATATATCTATCAGGAAGTTTTTAGATGGATTTGGCCTTTGCAATGTTGAACAGAGGAGGAGACATTCATTTATCAGGCTGTATGGCTGAGGGGGGTCCTAAATTTGTCATCTCAGCAAGTTACTAAGACAACTGGAATAAAGACTGTATCTTCTCTAGGAAGGGTTTCATATATATTTATAAACTGTTGCGTAAGCACATACACATAATGGGTCTAATCACACTCTATCATTTAAAAAAATGCAGTAACAAGGAGGATTTGTTTGTTCAAAGTATTGTAGATTTTAAAAATTAATGTCTATATTTTCATCCTTGGACACATCCCTAACATTAAGATTTATATGTTAAATATAGTGATTTATAGTAAGATATATTCCATATCTGGGATATCTGAATTTCAATGTGGACAAATTTTCATTAATACTGGCATTGGTGCCTCCTATTTTATTAAGTCCCAGCAAGAATGAATTTTATTAAGTCCCAGCAAGAAGCTCCACAACACTGAGAAACCTGTACAGAAGCATGAGACAGGAGCCTAAAGGCTAAAAGCTATCCTGAGAGCCTGTCATGCTACCTGCCATAGAAATTTATTTTTTTTACTGATTTATGAAGTACTTCATAATGAATTGCAGTCTTTTCAACTTGTCACTAGTTTAATACTACATCTTGCATCAAAAATCTCAACCAAAATACTGCCAGTACCTACAACATAACCCTATCCCCACCCCAGTCAGACGTTCCGAACTGTGAGGAGGGAGCAAACATAACCATCAAACCCATCTAGGACATTTATTCAGTCCATCACCTACATGCACAGCAAAGATGTCAGCTAGAAGGTTTAAGGTTTAAATTTAGCCACAGAGATCTTCCAGGGTTTCATTCCTTGAGAAAAGGCTGACAACTTGCTCTGAGAAAAATCAAAATCTAAAGACTACTTACAGAGGCAGTTTCACTGTATGCTTTACTCATCTGTTAGTCACAGCTTTTTTTATGAAGATATGCAAAACTAGATTCTTCTAATGAAACACCAGTAATCAGACAACACTTGGAACTGCTCTTACTCTGTGAAGTCAAATGGGAGTATTTAACACTTTTCCGTAATTGCTAAACCAAAGGCTAATCATAGACACCTGTGACAGCTAATGGGCCTGTGTTAGTTAAGCTAGTCAGACAGGATTTAACCTTCATTTCTGTTCAGGTGATGTCCACAAGTCATTAAAGGAGAGAATTAGCTGCAGAGTATCCAAGCAATACAGTGCAATTCAGGGATGAGAGCTGCTTAATAGCTCTAAAAAAAAAAAAATCCTCTTCAATTTCTTGTGAGTTCATTTTCCCTATGTGTTATACCTACAAAAACCTTAGCAGCAGATAAGGGCTTGGACATTTAAGACGACTGCCCAGCATGCCAACCATCACCTTATTTCTGTGCTTCTGTACTCCCACCTATTTGTCTGTACTGATTGTTTCCAGCCTTAAGGTCTCTGGATGAGAACTTTTTCCCCCTGTAGGTCTGTAAGGCAGCTCTCAAAGTGGGTCTTGGTTTGCAGCTCGATTACTCAGTGCTACAGTAATTCAACTTATGAGAATGTGGCTTGTCAAACCTATGGTATCTAACATGTGAAAAATGAAAATACATTGAGAAATTCAAATATTTATAAAGTTCTACCATTGTGTGGGAGTGAGATGGGCTTACACAAGTTGAAAACACAGAGCAGTTGTTTGAAATCTAACGCATAAGCCTTAAAGTGGCAGCTGCTAATAAAAGTCATTTAAGAGCAGCTTCTGCTAAAGCAGGCTTTAGGATGGATACTTTATTTAACAGCCACTGCCACAGTTTGGTGGCATTAAAAACACAACTATAATACAAAATCAAGTGAGAAAAATCATAAAAAAAAAAATAAAGTGGCATGTAATTTTTGTAATATCAAAAGTTTCTAGCAAGCTGCTTGGATTTTTTAAACAGTATCTCGTGCAGTTGAATACTAGCCTACTACTAAATAGGACTCACTGGGGTAACAAAGTGTGCTGAGTCTACAGAAGGAGAAAAATGCCAAGAGGATATCTAAACACATTGAATGTAATTTACATTCTGCTGAATTTAGTGTCTGCCAAGTCTAGTACACTACTTGAAATGTTGTGTTTATCAGACACCTGGGTAAAATTTAGGAAAGCTGGGAGATACAGAAATTTCAAAACCCTTTGGAAAAACTTCATAATAGTTTATTGTCACGCTTTAAGATAGGTCTTTTTATAGCACAATGACAATGTGGTCATTATGAAACCATCCTAAAATTCTGATTCTTGAAGATAATACAACAACTTTTGGAACTAAGTGTTTAAGGGTATGTCAGAATATTAAAGGGAAGGGAATATCAAAACACTTAAGTTTTAGAAGACAGTCTGTGTCCAGAACCTAAGACTTGGAGGGATCTGTAGGCCAAAAGCAAAGAGTGTTTTCTGCCTTAAGGGTTTTTCCAGTATTACCTTTTTTCCCCAGCATTTGTCAAAATCTTTCATGAGATGATAAAGAGCTCTTGAAAATTGTTGAAGACAAATTTGGGAGTTGCTCCAATATTCAACAGTGGATTGTTTAAGGTACTTGGCTTCTGCTGAACAGTGCATAAATACTGAACAAGAACAGAGCAAATTTGCAAATCCTGTCACTGCAAATTAGAAGGACAGTGAACTGGTCTGATCCTTGCCCTGATAGCACAGCTATTTTTAATTTTAATCTAAAACTCTTGCATTTCACATGTTTCTATAAAGAAAAGACAGCTACACAAAAAAAGCCCACTGCATTTATACTTTTCATTTGAGAATGATTTAAAGCTTGG
>NW_010561148.1:77247-81973 GCF_000687285.1 Phaethon lepturus | reverse complement strand
ATATATATATATTCACACACACGCGCGCGCACACAAAAAAAGTCTTTGATAGGCTTCCTGTGTTCTAGTAAAAATAGTTGGCAGCTGTGAGACCAGAACTGGCTTTTGTGCTGCCTGCGATGCCCCACTGCAAATTGTCTCTCAAAGGCAGACGCTTGTATTTATCTGGCAGGTTGAGCTAGAGCCTGCCTGAGACAGAAATAACCTCCCATTGGGACACACACAGAGCTCGTAGATTTTTTGCCTGGACCCTGCAGAAGAGGAAGATCCTTGAGGCAAGTTAGGTAGTTTGATTTTTGCAGAATTCAACGTTATCTGAAGTTGAAGGGGGAGAGAGAGAGAAAGAGATAGAGAATTAATGGAGAGCTGTTGGTTTTGATCTTGTGTTTAAAGAAGCTTCCTTTGGACAACTCAGCTGCTACGAAACCTGGGTAGGCAAGTGTATTAAAATGGGAAAGTCTGGTACAAATCTGGGTGAGCGTATGATTCTGCCTTTACCACGAGCCACCTAAGACCTTCAGTTTGTTTCTGCTAATCTACCCACCGTGTCTTCTCGACTTGTACCTTCTTGGGGCACCTCCATGTTTGGGTTAACCCAACCAGAGGTACCCCACTGCTAGGTGGGGAGCGTGTATGGTTCACGTCGACACAACAGCTTCTCTTCTCCACCAGATCTTCTGGCACTGTGATCTCATTGCCAGTTACGCTTGCAGGCTCACGGCATTGATTTTTATGTATATTTTATGTATACGTGTAACACTTTTATGTATATTAAAAATAACTTAAATGCTGTAACAGACCTGAATTTCTCCTTATAAAACAGAACATAAAAGTGAACATGTGGCAGCTCTTAGATGCATGGCAGCTACAGGGAAGTGCTCTAACATCACCGAGAAGAGCGCAGTAAGATAACCTGCACACCAGAATATTACAGGGCGAATGACAGCATTTGTTCTTATCTTGCAATTACAGTAAGAGCCTCCAGTTTTAGTATCCAACCATCTAATCTCCTGAAAGAGACAGGTCAATACATGCATTTTAAAAGCAACTCAGTGTTAAAAACATTAAGGCAAGTACTTGCAGTAGTGAAATGTCTTGGATTTCAAATGTAGTATAGTAGGTAGGGTTTTTTTTGTGTATTTGAGAGGTTTTTTGTTAACACCTGTGATCTAGGTTTGGAATGTCTTAAAATGTACATGTTTAGAAATAACAGGAATTGCAATAAAACCCTCATTCTATTTATTACATCTGACACTAAGATAGGACAACGTTAGCTTATGTTGGAGCTCTATTGTGGGGAGGTTTGCATTCAATGGGAAGCTCCTCCGGCCAAGGTTCTCGGTGGGTTCCCCAGCGAGAGCTCCTCAGCCACATCCTTCGGTGTCTTCTGTCATTGTGGCAGAAGGAAGGCATGAGAACCATGTGCTCACGTATTTTTGAGACACCAGAAGTGGCTTAACTCAACACCTATCTTACTTTTGTTCTGTGTCATCTGTTTTAGTTATTCTCTCTTCCTCTTTGGAAGCTTCCCCAGTGCAACAACCTGTGTCTCCTAATGTTCCCTTTCTTTCCAAAATGAAAACATCAGCTACAAAAGCTTTTTGGATCAATAATGGTGAATTAAGGTCTTCTTAAAGAAAAATGTATGATAAAAGATTTAATTATATTGGTGAAGTAAATCTTGTTTTAAAGTGACAAGGAAACAAAGAATTTAGAAGTACTGTGTATTTTAGAGCCACATAAATCTACTTGAACAACAGATGCTATTATCCAAGCACTTTAAAAATAATGAATCAGCCTTTGCCACAGAGTGAGGCTTGTTTGCATGTAATATGTTCAATGACTGCTAGCAGAAACTAAGCTAGGAAGGCTTCATCAGTGCCTTCACACCAGTGTTTCAAATGGAGCAGCTCAGTGACTCAGAAGGCTACAAATCTGCGGGAGATCAGTGGCTTGGTTTGCTTTTGCTGCAGGGCTTGACGTCCTTGGCTTACCTCTCCATCTTTGGATTCCAGCCTGAGCTCTGTCCTGCATGTGGCCTTCAAACTGCCGGCCTCGGCATTGATCTCGATGCCTTTTGGGGCCTCCATCACCAGCGCGCGCGTAGGCGACTCCAGTCTGCAAGAGAAAGGGGAGTTACAGAGCTCGGTGGGTTGACTATTCACGCTCCGTCTCAGGCAGTTGTCTGACACAGCCTGACTGCCCATTGCACGGCACCTTAGGACCTGCTGACGTTCAGACCCACGCCTGCTTTAGTCAGTGGAAAAAATTCATGCGCAGTGTGGTAAAACACATCACAAATCCAATCTGCTAACATTTCACATCAGCTTTGCTATGCTGCAAATGCTGGGACGAGACGCAAGGTGCAAGAGCTTCCCCCATGGTCAACTTGCTCATATGCAAGATGTGAGGTTTGAAAGGGTTTAAGGGCATAAGGAAATCAATGCAAAAAAAAGCTGAAGACCCCAAAATTCCTGGTCTCCACTCCTTCAATCACGTCTCACTGCCCACAGACAGGCCCCCTGAGCAGTGCTTCAAGCCCTCCTAACCGTGGATAGATCACACAGGGATCTGACAACCCGGCTCTAGCACTGGCTAACCTTTTAGTTCAGGCAATTTGGGTTAATGCTGTAAGATGTAGAAGCGCAAGGTTCAGTCTTCCTTGCTGATTATCCATTCATAGCTCTTGTATTATACTTGTCTCTTCTTTATAATAGAGTGTCTTACTGCTTTCTGTATGGAAAAAGATAATAAAAAACAATTCTTCCTCTTTGGGAATATCCTCTTAGTTGATTTTGTCACCATTTATTTACTGCACGATCACAAAATCTAGACTATGATCTCCCCAGGTGAAGCCAGGCAGGCTGGAACAGAAACTCCTTTGCTTCGACTGCTTTGGGCAGGCAGCACTGACAAAACCAAAGGGCAGCACGCAACCACCGAGCTGACTTGGGCAGCTTTTAGGATTTGCTTACATTACCGCAGCGGCACTTCAGCTGTTTCTCTACTCTTCATATATCATCATTTGTGCAAGTAACTGTACTCTAAAATGGACTCCTGATGGTACTGAGACAACATTACGGGAGACTGAGGGAATTCATCTGTATTTGTTGCAGCTAATAGTTCAATAAAGCAAAGGCACAGTTCCCTCTGTGTGGCACTTTTCAAGTTATGACTTACCCTCTTGCTGGTCTCTTCATATCGCTGCTTTTCAAACACCTTTCCCTCAAGACTCTAAACTAATCCGTAATTTCCTGGCTGACTCAACTAAATCTAAATTTCAGGGAAGAACTGAGGCATATGCAGCCCAAGGAATGAGCATGGTCTCATGGTTAGCAGCCTCTGCACCATCTTTCTGAGCTGCTTGTTGTTTGCAGGGAAGCTACATCTTACATAAATGTTCTTCTGATCCCTCCACTGCTGTCACCCCTTGGCTGGTTCCTGCATGAGGAACCTAAGGTTAAGGCTGCTGCTACTCACTGTTTTTTTCCACGACTGAATTGCAGATTGCACGGGGGAGAAAAAGCTTGCAAAGAATGATTGACATTAAATAGTGCTACCTGGGATATGATCCCCTCTGACCTTCTAATATCTGTGAGAATTTCTTTACGGTAAAAATAGCCACAGCACACAGCCTTAGGGCGCTGGCACGTGCGCTCTGGTGGCTTTCATGACGGTGGCTTAACACGCTGTCCGCCCCACACTTCCCCTGGAGATTTCTGCCCAGGGGTACCGTACGCTCTCGCCCTCGGTGGTGCAGCTCACAAGCTGTACCTACCCCGAAAAAGGAAGGACACTCTGCTTGCACTAAGCCGGCAGGATCTGAGCGGCAGTGGCTGGGATGCAGGCACATTTCCCCTCCTGCGTCTCTGCTCCAGAGGCAGGATCCTCCAGAGGAGAAGCAGAGAGCTGAAGCCAGCAATGTTTTAAGTCAACAGAGGATGTGTCCAAACCCCAAGACTGCTGAGCTAATCTGAAGATAAAACGATTCCTAAGAACCACGGCCAGGCGACTCTTCTGCCCTACATGTGTTTTTATAGTTAGCTGAGCTGACCCCCACGCTGCCACCCTAAATCACGAGCTCAGACAGCTGCAATCTTGCTGACATGCTGAATTAATCAAAACCCATCCCTTTAATGGTAAAAATATAATTTCCAAGTACGGTTGTTTTTTTTTTAAACTTAAAACTATGGAAATGAGTGCAAGTACTCTAACAGGAAAGTGTAGCTCTTCCAATGAGAAACTTGGGCTTGCAGCCCACACGGATTTGTAGTTGTGCCGCAGGTTTGGAGTCTGACTCTTCCCTCTCTTACATGTTCAATATTGGTTTAACTGTTTGCACAGGATTTTGTCCCAATTTATGCTAATGTAAACGAGGACAGAAAGGTCCCAACAAAATTTTCCTTGGCATTTGACTGGCATATGATCGTAAGGGATTTAATTTGATTATTTTCTGATATCCTCAATGAATCCCTGAGACACCTGTCTTTGAACCAGGAGCTGAAAAATCTATGCAAAGCCAGAGAAAGCAGCTGAGGAGTTTATGCTCTAGGGGGTTTGAGTAATGTTTACTGAATACTTTCATTTGAAGCGAGTGTTTAAGAGACACTCTGCTTTTAAACCTAATTCTGTCTTCCAGAGCAGAACCAATTTGGAGACTAATAATGAAAGAAAATGATTTAGTGATGAACAGATAATTTGTTCAAAATCAACATTTGTTTTCCAG
>NW_010561148.1:39472-77216 GCF_000687285.1 Phaethon lepturus | reverse complement strand
TCAGCAGGATTCACATCTCCCAGTTAGGTGTAAGCCCGTACTTACAGCAGTAGGCTGGAAAGGCAGCTGCATGAATATAGATTGTTTCATTATTTGCTCCTGCTCTTGAATTTTCCATCCCAGAAATTGGCACATAAGCCCTTTTTATGACCATGGGTGCTGCTTATTTTTGCTCCAGTATTTCCAGGACTGGTTTCTGACCTCTCTCACTGAGCTGTGCAAGGAGGGTAAATTCACTGCTACCCACAGAGTTACAGCTTGCTGAATTCAGGACTGAAATAAGCTGCTTTCTCCCGCTCCATAAAATTGCCCCCGTCCCACCTACAGTCTCCTAGTAGGTGGATGAAGAGGCAGTCAGGAGGCTGGTAGGTAGTCTGGGTGACTACCCACAACATGGGAATGTCTCCTACGGATCCCAGGGTGTCATCTAAGTCCAAAATTTTAAAATAAAAGACACAAGTAACAAGATTTTCCGAACTATAAAAGTACCCAGGTTCCACTTATTACAATGGCTGTTAGGTACTTTTCAAAATCCCACTGAGCACCTAAATGCCATAACAAATCTGACCCTTAATCTTGGTTCTTAGTTCTGCAACAGAGGTAATAGCACTTCCCAACTCCACAGGGAGGAGGAAAAGATAAATATATTAGTGGTTGTGAAGCAGTTACATACTGTAATAACCGAGGCCAGGTAAGTACCATAGCCAGAGATAGACGGCTGGCAGATGGATAACTGATCTTTCCAAAGCTGCAATATTAGCCTCTTACCTTCATCAAAAATACTGTTAGTCTTGTCCTCCCACGGAGCACGCTCAGCCTGCATATCAATGTGCGAGGTGATGTATGCAGGGGAAGCCTTTCTGCAGCTCACCGTGCTTAATGGACAGTGTTAAATGTGCCTCTTAAGCTCTTTTGTGCAAACCTATCGCCAAAGCGTCCCACATTTTAAAGAGAGGTGATGGCATGTGTGTATCTCACAGTGAACCCCTCTCCTGCTATGGCTGGAAATTTTGCGCTCCTGGGAATCAACAAGAGAGCAAAATTTTCAGTGCCATCCCTGCTTTGCTTTGAAAATTTCAGCAATAATTTAAAGGAGGTCAGCACATGAGTTTGTATTGTGGTTCCAGCGAATGTCATTCTCTTGGAAAGATCATTACTTACCCAGATTTCTAGTTTTCATTTCCTTCATCATAAACAGTCACATTAATCACTCCAGCAGCACGGATTATATTTCCTTTTTGTCCCTCTCCTCTCCCCCTCCAGGATAATGCATCATTTTCCTTACTGTTACTAACAGCCTTTTGAATTTGGGGAGAAGTGAGGATCTTGAGATGCGAAGGCAGTACCACGAGCAGCTAGGGACTGCTGACGTGCTTCCAATAAAGTGGACATAATTTCCTTAAAAAAATAAACTTTAATGTGAATAGTTCAGGGGAAAAATTAGTCACCTGGGTTCAGCATTGATGCAAACTGGACTGGGCAAATAGAGGCCGATTCCTGGGAGCCCATCAGCCTGTGGAGAAGGACCGGGAGGGAAGTGACCCGATCTGCACCTCCACGGGGAAGGGCTGGTACCAAAGGCTGTAGCACAGTAGAGGGATGATCCTCATCATGTGAAAGGAGCTAACGTGAGCTGGGGACCTACCACTTCCACTTTTAAAAGAATTTTTTGACAAGGAATGGCCCCAAGCTTCAGAATTCCTTGCCACCAGCAGGGGATTTTTCTGTATGGGGCACAAGGTTTGCTTGCAGTATGGAAATGGAAAGAGAAGTTTACTCTCAGGAGGTGAGGAGCATATGATGCAGCAGTGTGGTAGCATGAGCTAATTTAATTTTGCTTAGAAACCTCTGGACTGAGAATAGAGCATGTATTACTGAAGCTGTAGCCCATTATTTCTAATGGCTCTAATTATTTCTTATGGTATCCATCTGACCAGCTATAAGATTTCACATTGAGCATAAAATTAGCCAGTGTTACCACTGCGCCTGCTTACATCTCATACAATTGGTAAATTATGCTAGCAAGTAAACACAGAGCTCCATCAGTTTGCCGGTAATGAACCAGTATCTGAGGTTGAAATTTGTTTTCAGTTCTAACTCCCTTGTTTCAATGAAATCAATGGGATCACCCATTCGCAGTGACTTACACTTCCGTCTCCATTATTTGTGTGTTTTGTTATATATATCTATTCATAGAAGAAAACACTCTACTTTTCTCTATACTTTTCTCCCTATTAACTGGAAGTTAGTTAGTTTTTACTGAATTGCAAAGAAATTTATTTTGTATTTCTAGAATGCTTTTAATTTTTTTTTTTTTTTTTAATTTGTCTTAACTTTGCTTGTATCAGAACAGAAAAAGTTTGGGAGGAGGAACAACGGGTTGGGTCTGGACTCACCTGGTGAAAACCTCAGCTGTTCATAAGCTCAAGCAAAGTCTTGTCATCTCCCAAAGAGCAAAAGGCTCTGCCCTGAGGTCTACCCGTCATCACTAGATTTGCTTCCTACTGGAAGGTACTGCCATTTCATGAGAACAAAATAAGCTAAAACATGGCAACAACAGCGAGCCAAATAGAAAACAGGAAAGAGCAAAAAAGGGAGCTGGCCTCGATACATCAGGGAGAGAGGTTAAAATCAAAAGGGGAAAATGCACAATGTCTTTTTCCAAGATACCACGATTTTGACAAAAATGACGCACGTGGCACAGTACAAAAGCAGAAAGTACCCTGAGAACCTATAGAAGAGATCATCACTAATAAGAAAATATGTATCCCTGTTATTTACTGCCTAGCATTGACATAAATCTTGCTTTCAATTGCATTTTAATGAAGCACACCAATTACTGTTTGAATGGGGACATCTGATTACAGTCTGAATCAACAGAAATAAATCTTGCTTATGGAAGGTTTCCAGGGTATTTTCTTTAGGAGCATTAATTACAGAATTAAACAAGGATGTATTATTATCATGTCATCCCATTGTAAATCCTGCCTATCACTGTAAATACTGTTTAGTTTGAGAGCATGTATGGTTTCATACGGTTTCCAGTGTTGATGCTGCATATCTAATATGTGACAATTCCAGTGCAGCCATGCTCTGAAACAGATTTTTATGGCTGGTTGGCCAAAGCCTCACAGAATTCCTAATATGATCTAGCGGACAATGAATGAAAATTCTTTCAGCTACCATCCACAAACCATGGTTAATTCCTAAGGAAAATCCAGTTAAATCTGTCAGAGACCTGACAGGAGCAGAGGACTAATGATGTTTTATTGGAAATTACAGTTTTCTAATTGAGCCAGAGGTAAGTCTGGTTCAAATGGCAAGCAGTGCAACAACTTTGCTTCTCTGTATTTGGGCAACACAGATGCTAAAGAGATTTTGTACAAAGCTGAGTAAAGAAAACAAAAAAGGAATTGAGAAAATACTATGAATTACCCTTGTGCTTAAAACTGTTCCTAAGCTTTAATACTTCCGTGGGTAGGGAACCTAGTGAACATGCGGCATGAATAGCCCTGCTTGGACCCTGCAAGTGCTGCAGTCCCTGATGCATGAACGAACGAGCGGGCGTGTGGGGGTTTGTGGGTACCTGTGTGCTCGCTCCATCCTCCCCTCCTGCATCTATTAAGTCCTGGTCATTTCTCTCTGCTTCAGCTCTGCTAATTTAGTCTCAAGCTAAAGCCTTAAATCTCATTTTACAACTCTCCTTTTATCCTTTTTGAATTTTTTTTTTAAATAGAACTCCTACAGCTGCAATACAAAAAGAAGTGCTTAATCACAACAAGTGTAATAAATCTGCTGCTGGTTTTCCTAACTTCAGCTTAACACCAAGTGGGCCAGTTTATATATTTTTCACTTAGTTTGAGCTGCAGGTACTGTATTTAGTGAACTTTTCCTAAAAATGCTGGTGAAAGCCAGCATTAGGAAGATGCTCAGCTAATATTAAAAAAAGATTTCGGTAGGTCTAGACAAATGAGGAACCAGAGGTGTTTGTAGGTACAGTACCGGCTTGCAGCACTAAGCAGATGAGAACCAGCTTTCATTTTCCTCTGAAAAAAATGTCATTCCTCAGCAACAGGGAAAGTTTGAGCATGCAGTTCCTCCCAGCACACTGCAAGTCCCCTGCTGTAGTCTTCCAGTACACTTTGCACTAGCTGAGCCTTATTCAGAGCACTAAAAAACAATAAAACCAGAAAAACAAGGACGACTCACAATACAACTGTAAATTCTTTGTGATTGCTTACCGTGCTACGGTGTGGGAATTGATGAAGGACATATAATTATACAAAGTTGTCCTAAATGTTTTAGGGTTTGGGGTTTTTTTCTGACTTTGAAAGTAAACTCTGGAATGGTTTATAAGAAGCCAAATATAGTATTTAGAAAACAAAAGCACAGATAAAACAGAAGATATCAAATTAATCTAGGAAGAAAAATGTACTGTGTAATACTATTGAGATCTAGTTTCATTATGAACTGGAGAAGTGGTAAAGGGTCGAGATTGTAAAAAAGTGCAAGATGAATGTTTAACAAAGTGGATGTATGTCTGAGAAAATTAAAATCATCTGGATAATTAAAAAGTTCTGTTGCTTATAAATCAAGGAAGGAAATTATCATAGAAATTGGGAGGTAGTGAAAAATTATGTGCGGTAAATACAGATGTGGTTTAAGAAGATGATGTGTTTAAGTGGCCAGGGAAGGGATTCGGGGACACAAAATGAATTATTCCTATTTTAATTGTAGGGATGACTGCAACTTCACTCTCCTCACCCGGTGGGTTGTAAGCGGTTTGGCCTTGCTCTGAATCCCTGACAGACCCGAGCGGAGAGCTGTCTGCAAGATTACCTCCGTCTTTTGGCCTCCATTGATAAGCTGGAACATCCAGAGTCATTAGTGTGCCACGGGGTGGGAAACCTCCACGTAACAGGACCTGGCTGCGGCCGGAAGATCCCGAGCAGGCACAGTGCCTCCTTGCACCGCCGGGCAGAGGCGATACCGGCGGGGAGCGCCGGCGTGATTACCCAACCGTCGCAACTGTAGAGCTGTGGACCACGGCCCTGCACGTTAACGTAATCCCTGCCAGGAACCAGCCACCCGAGACACTATGGAACACAGGAGCAGAGTCAGCGCTGGCTGGAGGAAGATCAAAGGACAGATGTCCCCCCTCCTGGCAGGAGCAGAAGTGGGACAGTAAATGACATTACCGCAGAGCAGGCTGAGCTCTAGAACCAAGCTACAGTGCTGCTACTTGATGCTACTTGTTGGAACTTAACAGCCTGTAATTAATTTTATTGCAAAAAACTCACCACCAAGTGTCTCTTGTCACAAGTTACATTGTCTGGGTCAAAACTGGTCAAGTAATGGTCTGGAAATTCCTTCGTGGCTGTGTGTACTAACCGGAGGGCTTGAGGCTGCAGCACGGCTACGCCTCTGCTCCCGCTGACCACAGCTTCTCTGCACTCCCCACACGGCAAAGTAACAGACTCGGTAGCTAGATATGCCCGATCTACTACCTAACCCACCTTCTTTTTTTTTTTTTTTTGCTTATCTAATATACCTCGTTACGTAACTTATTGCAATAAAATAAAACAAATTGAAACAAAACAAAATCCTCTGCCTGTTGGGTGCATTAATAAGCACGCTCATTTCACACATGAAGAAAAATAATTACTTTTTATGTCATGATAATTGCCTAAACCACAAATGCATTTTTCACAAACAAAGGTTGGGCTGCTATAAGTTTCTAATTACAGGTTGAAAGCTTCTAATTAAAAGGCATACATTGGAAGACACCCTTTCAACCAGAATTACAGAAGAGGCTGCTAAGATTGGGTATTCTCTTGACGTACTGTCACCAAGCCAGGGAGGACAAAAAGAAATAGAAACAAAGCATTGCAGCTCTTCAGTGGGGCCACCGACACCACTTGCTACCTAAAGTCAAACAACGTGCTGCCATCAGGAACATGGAGGAGATGAACACATCACAGGGTAGGTCTGCGGGGCCACCAAATTTCACAGCAGCCCTGAGCCATTGGAGCAGGGAGAGGGACTGCTATGTTGTAGCCTGGAGGTAACAGCTGAGGCTTAAATGGGCTTTTTCCTGAAGTTTATACTGGCTTCTAGATGGTGGCAGGAGGACAAAAGCCATCTGAGTCGGTCTAAAATTACAAAACCCGATGGAACGATGGTACTTGAGTCAGCTAAAACTTGCTAGATTAACCCATCAATATTTGTTAATGTAGACATTATACAGTGCTCTACTTTGGGGTGACTTTCATGTGCAGTCAGTGGTTGACAACTGGGTGAATTTGGGCCAACTCTCCCCCACTTTCATGGTTTGCTCTTCTGCTCTACTTTGGAAGAAGGTGGTACGATGCAATTTTCAAAACTTATTCTGCTGTTTTTCAGGGTGTTACATAACCTGCTGAGCCGACCAGCATGTCATCGCTGACAGAGAAATGACTTTCTTGTGATAACCCAACGCACTCAAATGGGAGGATTACTGGCAGGGGCTGCAGTGCTATGCAAATGTTGCAGTCATTATCATCAGCACTTTGCATGCAGTCTTCTACATCAGAACTACTTTACAAAGAGAAGAAATGTCGATCGAGACTTTCATTTTTTAATTCTTTTTGAAGTCTATCTGTCATGGGATTTTTACCTGCCGTTTGGTCAGACATAAAGGAAAAGGGTCGGGTAGATTAAAATCTCACGTGGATAGCACACAGGTTCAGCCTACGGTGCTTTCTGCAGTGATGATTTACTTTTCTCTGATGATTTATTCTATTCCTTCTAAAAAGGTTGGACTTAATAGTAAATCATTTACAATGAGAAATATAGAGATAACAAAACTAAAAAGGATTTGAAATGGTAGAATGGTAGAAGACCTGCTGAAAAAAAGCCGTGTCTGTATGCATCATATACTTGCTGGTGATATCCTTTGGAAACATGTACATACTTGCCTAAGTGGATTTGAAGAGCTTATTTAGCATGACAAATTGGCTACAACCTGATGGCTATTTCTGAAAACCCATTTATAGACCTTCAGACACTCATACTCCTGTGGTATATCCATTCATTGTACAGCCAATTTATAATGATTCCACCAAATTAAATCTTTATTAACAAACTTATTGACTCTGACTTTGACTTTTTGTCCCCCCTTTTAATTAACTGCAGTAATGAGACAAGCAACATCCAATATAACAACTGACCAAACATTTTGTTTAAAACCCGCAGTTTATTTCAAGCAGGTCCACAAAAAATAAAGGCTGAATTGCTATTTGTTAAATGTCAATTTACACACTCTGTTGAACCTTTTCTGAAGCTTGTCAACCACAAATCTGCAGTCATTTGCCCCCCTCTGATCAGAGCTATATAGAGCATATAATAATAGGTTTTCAGTTACTTTTCATGTTTATGTAGAAGATGTACCATTTGCTGTCCCCTGTATACTTCACAAAATGGTAAATATGCATAAATTGTAAATCTAAAGGGATGCATATGTGAAAGTTGTGGCCTCTTTCACAGTCACAATTTACACCAGCAATACAGTTGTACGTCTGCATGCATAGGGCCACAGAAATGATCCAAACTCTTCAAATCCAACCCATTATTATGCAACAATACCGCACCATCCTCTTTTCAACTGCGCTGGGCTCCTGCTCAGAGTTAGGAAGGTGTTTCACCCTCCAGACCACCCGTTCACAGCCTTGCTCCCCGATTAGAGGCACAATTCCTATTTCCAGCTGCAATTCCCTGCCCGGCTGCCTGGCAGACACAAAGCAGCCTCCCTTAATCATAAGCACACACACACACTTCCTTGTACAAGCAGCTATGACCATGCGCGGAGACGTAGGACATGGCTCCAGTGAGAAGAAATACCTTTTACAGGGTCAAAACCCACTGGCAATCGCTAAATTTGACCTAACTAACTTTTCCCACACTTCTTATTACTTGCTAAAGCTGGGATAGCAGAGAGGGATGACAGAAGATGCTAAGTCAGGATGCTACCACTGAAACAACCGGTGGCTAGTCTGGATACTGGCATAAAGCAGTTGCTCATTCCTGCATCAAAACTAGCTGAACTGAAACCTGACTTTTAACAAGACCAGTGATTTTTCATACGTGTCCACTGATGTAAGATTCCTTTATATCCTCCCCTTATAGCACTGCTTCGTAACCTCTTTTGACAATTTGGAGAATTTTCCTGTCTAAAACTTAAAACGTGCAATAGAGAATACAAATATGTGAGAAATGAACACATCTTCTCTGGAGGAATGTCAAGACAAAGCCAAGGAATGGGGAAGACCACTGAGGACAGAGACTGAGAGAGGGGCCCAGTGTCCTCCATGTGACCAGCTGCCATTTCGGCACCAAGGAGTTTGGCAGGGCAACAGGAGGCATGGGGAGTATTTGAAGAAGCTAGTGTCAAAGCTTTTTGATAGTCTAGAACTGAAAATCTTAAAGCTGTTTGAGATTTCCAACTATTTTCTTGCTTTCAAATATGCAAAAGCAAATAGGCTGGCAAACAGTGCAGAGAAGAAAATAAAGGGATTGTGTGGGTGGATGGAGGGAGGAATGGAGCAGAGAGAGAAAGAGATCAGGAAATAACAAAAACTCCCAACTTGCTGAAAAAGAGAGTATAGAAATGTCTCCAAAAGGACTATTTTAATTCTGTGACTAGGATGTTTTGCAAATTCTTAGCATCAATTTATCTTCAGCTACAAATGAAACTGTTTTCTGTTTATCTTTTGCATATAATCACTCCCGAGTAAAACATGCATTTTATGGTAAGGTTTGACGATCTTTCACAGGAGATATGCTAGATATTTTTCTTAACTAAAAAAGAGACAGCCTGGCGGTGGCAACTCACCATATGCTGGGAGATGGCTATATTGGCATGAACCCACCTCTACGCAGGGCAGCAACATCCCTGGCCTGCTCCACCTGGAACTGGTGGGAACTTGGAGCTATGAAGCACTGCTGCTCACAGGTGCTTGTCCCAAGAAGCTGCGATCTCTTCTCTCGGCTCTGTGTGTGCTATTCGATATCTGCCACTGTGCTATCGCTGGCATCCACGCTGTAGGTTGCTGACCTTGTTTGTTTTAAGGTATAGAGATCTGTTCTCCAGCTCCTTAGGTCAACCACAGCAAAATGAGACCGTGTTCAACATTTCTTGATTTCCATGAAGTTCCTTCCATCTTTCCTTGGGCAATTATGGATTCTGACTGTAATAACCTCCTTTATATGACTTTTTAGCAGATAACAAAGAGACAATTAAAGCTGCTAATGGAAGAGGTCAAATGGAGGTGAAATGAAATGGCTTAAAAAACCCCCAAAACTGATGTCAGAAAAGCCTCCGTACCACTCAGTGGCATAACCACTTCCTAGAACAGGTTATTAGCTGGGAATTTCATTTCATTTTACTCTATTTTATTTTGATTTTAAAAAGAGAGGCAGGCAAGTAGGAGGACTGGCTTTGTGGTTGAGCCACTGGAATTCAATTTCCAGCCCTGTGGACTGCCTTTGTGACCACGTGGGAGCGTGCTCCGTGCTCCCTGGGTTTATCGCAGTATAGCAGCGGTGGGGATGGCGCAGCACAGCCCAGGAGGAGTAATTCTCCCCAACACAGCAAAGTGATACAGGCGACTCTTTGCCACCGATTTCCCCTAGTACCCAAGCCAGCGCATCTGAAAACTTTCTCAGCAGGCTGCCAGCCCCGCTGCGGAGCATGGCCCTGAGCCATTACCTCCAGAAGGAACTTCACCAGATGGTCTCATGTGGTGGGAACGCCCTCAGGTACACAGAGGTAACCCCACTGACTTCCCAAGTACTGCCTTTAAAAGAAGGGAACATAACATGGGAAAGGAAATTGGACCTTAAAATGAACCTTAATTCTTCCTTTGCATAGCCAAAAAAAAAAAAATTATGAAGAAATATTGCAAGAGAAAAAAATAATTGTGGCTATTTTAAGGTCTTTGAAACCAACAATAATCAAAGCTGCAAGGTATAAGTATTTTTCCTGGAATTCCTCCTTTTTCTGTATTGCCTGCACCCTCATGGTATCTCTCAGCAGTAATGTTAACACTATATAATGATTATCTGCTTGGTAGGTAACTGGAGGGAAAATAAAACAGGCAAGAACTTAACTCTGTTTAGGTTCCTCCAGTGCACATGGAATCTGAACAATTTTCTGTGGGTGGCCACCACTGCTAAAACCTTCCTGGTGAAAACTACTACCATGGTCTTCACCTGTATCAGTACCAAAGCCACTACTGAGCCAGGCCAGGTGGGAGTTAGGGTATATTTTTTCCTTTCACTTTAAAATACTGGTGCGTTTCTGTTCTTTGAAGCAAAAGGTATGAGAGATGTCTTGATTTCTAACATTTGAAGCTGCCACTCCGCCAGGTTTCCAAATGCCACCTGCTCCCCAAGGACAGAGAAGTGCTACGTGCCAAGGCTGGCCCATCACACCCTAGCACGTGGAACACTGAAATTCAGCATTCCTTGTAACACCCTCATGTCCCAGAAGCCAGGAGTGGTTAATTCCAGTTCCAGAATAGTGAATCTACTCTTTACTTTGTGTCCCCAAGGAAATGAGGACATTTGTGTCACATCCATGCACCTGAGGAGTGCTGAGGAGCCACATTCAACACTGGACCTTCCAGTCCAACCAGTACTACTACCCACTCGCTAATGTTACCCAGTGTCACTGCTGGGATAAAACACTGGAATGAGTCAACCTAACACATCGCTTGTTTTGACACCGAATATCAAGCCTGCTGTAGAGAACCCGGAGAATCTACATATGTGTATCAGAGAAATACAGTAGAAAATTTACTTCAGAGAAATTTCCTCAGGAGGGAGGAGGCAGTCAGAAGCTCGTTACCTCCTGTCCCCGCTTTCCAAGATGGATAAGGAATGTTCTCAACATTAATGACACAGATTTTTCCAATGTTTCTTTTCAGTTTTCATGATCGGACTTCAAGGTTGCCCAGATATCAAAATGCAACTTTTCAAGTTGGGTGCAAACATCCACTAAGACTTGACTGTGATTTAGGAAGGTGAAGAACCAACAACCTCCAACCCATGGCTGTATATCAACATGCCAGGGAAGTGTTTAATACTGCAAGCCCCAAGCTTCAAAATGGAAACTTTGGTGTTTTTTGAGCTGCTGTTCTAAAACACATTCTCATGTCCATGCAACATCCCAGCATCCCAGTTTATTATGGCAGTGAATATTTGTTTTCCAAAGCAATTTAGAAGTGGTGGAGAGGCAATGGTCTGGGAGTCAACCTGGGTTTTCTCCTGCCTCAGCCCCTGCACTGCTGCACACCACCAGAGAGGTCATTTCAGCGTGCCGTGCCCGGTCTCCTTTTGTCTTTCCTTGTTTGCTCGGGACACAGCTAGGTGCAAGGACTATCATCTCTTTCATTGTCTACGCATCTTTACGCACAGTAAGAACTCATTTTGTCTACAGCATTTAGGAACTAATCCTATGTAAGAAAGTATTAGCCAAACATGCCCTGGTTACCCAAACTCAATTAACTGTGGAATTGGAAGGGAATATATTTAAAATAACAGAACCATTTACAAGAACTGGAGATTTGTAAAGATGTTTACATGCCTACTGGCCTGTTTTTAAAATTCGGGTGTTGCATCTTTCTGTGCCTGCTGCCTATGAAGGAGGTAACCGTATCTTATCTTCATGTAGTATCTGCTGCTGGATCTTCTGGCCTAAATGATTTTCATTCTTACATTAACATACCACATTAATGCTCAAGGGAAGGAACCTATTTCATCCCACGACTCAATCAAACACAGACAATGGGATCATGAGCCCCATCACACAGGTCGCTCAACAGAACTTGACTCTGGCTTGAACAGGAGGGGAGAGGGAGACAGCTGCCTCTTACAAAACTTGGAAATTGCCAAAGAATGACTTTTCTGTCTCTCAGATATTATTAAGTTCACTGGAGTTCTTCCCTCCATCTTACTCCAATGACTCCCACAGTCCTCTTTTTTCCTGTCTACTTCTATAGAGCAAGTCACCAGGTATAAACAACATTTACTGTTACCCTAAAAATGAACATTTGCAATTTTTAGCTTATAGGTGATGACAGTAACAGAGTACCCAAGGCAAAACCACTGAAACCACACAACCCCCCAAACCAGTACAAACATACTCTGCCACTTCAAGAGAGTTCAAACAACTCCATCCCAGCAGCAACTGGCGGTGGACGAGGCAGGACCTGCCTTCCCGCAGCCTGCGCAGAGCCGAGCTCGCCCAGCGGGAACGCCTGCCCGGCTGCAGGGCACGGCCGGGTCTGGCAGGGTGCGGGGGCAGGTTTTATCCAGAGATGCTGACTACACGCCTAGCATGCTTCTACAGATGACAGTATACGGCGTATCTTCATCTCCTCTAAAGGATATCTTTTATAAAGCAGTCACATCCTGACGGTCATGCTGCTTTAACTTTACTGCTCTAGTTAGAGGTATAATGTGGGGAGAGCTTAAAGAGATATAACTGGACAGGCCTGTTTTAATTGTTCCCACTAGACCTGTGCTCCGTGACCTTGGACATCCACAGAGCCATAAATACGAGCTTTGATTGCAGTTCCCATAGTGACAGGCAGGAAGAACACACTGCAGGGTGGACTAGGACCGCTTCACGCAGGCAAGCAGCAACTGGAAATGAAGTTCAGAAGCTCTGGGGACACTAATGTCACTGCAGGCCAGCCAACCTGGAAGATAAACATTGCTGGGCACTGCAAAAATGATTTTTCTATTTGCTTTCCACTGAGAGAGTGAACTAGGCTACCCTGTAGGCACTAGGCTTGGCAAATGAGACCGTGAGCTCTTCTGAGGCAAATTTACCAGTCCTGCCTGCTGCTGGAGATGTCAGAGCTACTGGCGGGGCCTGTCATGTTTGTGCTGTGCACACTTACTGTTGGGGAACAGGAACACCAGCCCTTGAGCTCAGTTAGACCTGCAGAGCAGACACGGCTAATGCATGGAGAGCATTTTGACCTGGAGCAACACACAACGTGGGAGGCTAAATCAACCCATGCAAGGCTGCCAGGTACCTTGGGCTGTCCCTCTTCCAGTGCCAAAGCCAGCGTGGCTGATTCTATAGGGCTCTGCACTGTGCACTGAGGGCTGTCACAGGGTTTGGCGTGCAAATGGGAGACCTTTGGCATCCCACTCCCAAAGGGAAAGGACCCAGTGGATGCACTCGTGGAGATGAAGGCATCTTGTCTGGTGACATCCAGCTCTTGTTCTCACTGGGCTTTGTGCTGTGAATACAGAAATAGAATTCAAATAGCTCTAAACTCTCTATTTCACTATAGGAAATGGTAGGGTTGCAGGAAAAAAGTAGACACACATGCTAGTGGCCTGAGTACATATATAAAAGCAGCTCTGGAATATTTATATTAGCAGAGTGCAGAGCAGGAAAAGCTGAGCTGTGCTAATGGCAAAGCTGCCAGAGTATTTCCGAGTGACTCGCTCAATAGCACGGCACGGCGTGCTCGCTAGCTGCCCATCCAGCGCAGCTTCATTAACTCCCCAGCAATCAGGACCTTACACATCACAGAAGAATGGAATTTACACATGGTCAAATCTAGCATTGCCTCTAGATCACTCAAAGTTACAAACTTCAAAAACACAACGGTTTCACCATTTCCGTGAGTATATTAAGGTTTGGAATGGAAAAAAAGCTGTTCTATCATCCAGGAAAAATCAGCAATTATTCAGAAGGAAGGTAACACTGAATCTAGCTGTCTAATCCCTATATACTCTGTACACCATCCAAAGTCTCCAATTCACATATATTAAACTCTTCAGACTTTGGTATTGTGGCAACTTTAATGTCAAAAGAAAACAGATAAGCCAATAACAGAAAAAGTACAAGGCATCACTTTTCCCTTGCTACATATAGAACTTTTACATACATGCATAGGTGTGTTAAAAAAACCATGGTAATTCTAACGTTTTTGGAAGTCAAGATTACATGGTCTTTTATGAAGTTTAGTGGCACCCTGCAAGGACACACTGTACTATTCTCGTGTGGTAACTGATCATCCCGGTCTCTTCTCTGTGTCTCTAGCCTTTAACTGAAAGTAGATCCCATCATTTTTCAAGTAGTTGAGTCAGATTTGCAAAGTCTGCACATTCTTATAGTAGCCACAAGCACTTAAAGCATCAGCTTTTTTTTTTCCTAAGTTTGGTTCCCTTTTTTTTTTTTGTTTAGACCAAACAGAATATGCCAGAATTGTCCAACATCTTTTTTTTAAAATGACCAGCTTGTGATCCCCTGACATTTATACAGTATGGACCATCATACTCTGAAAAATCAAGCATTATAAAAAATGAATATCTCAAATTAGTGCTCAAATGTCTTAAGTTACTTTTGGAAATATTGACTAATAATAATTATTGCCTGCTCTGCTTCACTGTTAATCTCTCTTTCAGAAAGTGCACTTCTTGAACTGCAGAAAATGACTTTTTAAAGAAGAACTTAGCATTTTTCTGACTGCTGCAAACCATATGGAGAGTGGCTGACGGGTCCTGACGGATAACATATACTAGCAGCTTCCCAGAATACTCATCTCTGAAAAGAATGAAGCTCTGAAGAAGTGGCCTGGATAGCTCCATCAATCAATGCCACACTGTTAATTCCTGACAGCTACTAAATATTAAGGGATGGTCAATTTTAAGGACTGGTCCTACAAAACTTCTGTAATCATTCTTTCAAGAGAGCCATAATCTCCACTTGGGAAGCAAGAGAACCATTATATGCACATATTTGGTGGCTCTGTCAAAATTTCATCCTAGCTCTTGGAAGCTAGTAAGTAGAAGTGCATCTAAACATGTTTCTTTTGTTGATGTAAATTTTTTTTTTTCCTGGAAATTCAAACTTAAAAAAGCATTCAATTTGTTGTGGAATAGTTTGGTCATACTGGTAGGTTAGCCAGTGCTGTAACCGACCCTAGCCTGGACTAGGAATGTCAGTCATTAAGGAAATAATATGCACTTTGTTTCACTCAGAAACAGAGAACTGGCATCCAGCTAGAGGAATGCTTCCTCAAAGTGATGATTATGAAACCAGCCTTCATTTTGGTACTGCACAGACATTTTGACATTCCGTGTGAGTCAGAGAAACACTTTCACTCTGTATCCGAGCACCTTTGCCTGCAGAATTCCCATTGCATTGACACTGATTCCCCTTTCAAGTCACATCAGTTCACAAGGTATGATGCAACATCATTGAAAATGTGCATGTATTTATTAGAGGTTACAGCATAAAATATGCAGGCACCTTGAAATATATTTCAGCCTGTGATGGAAGGCAGAGTGGCTGAATATATGTCAGAGGTTTATGATGAATTCTAAAGTGTCTTCATTTAAGAGGCAGCATCCTTTTTTATACGCATTCTTTGATTGATTTATTTGCTTGATTTATTCTTTCTATCTGTAACCAACCTCTAGTCAAGTCACATCAGTTCACAAGGTATGATGCAACATCATTGAAAATGTGCATGTATTTATTAGAGGTTACAGCATAAAATATGCAGGCACCTTGAAATATATTTCAGCCTGTGATGGAAGGCAGAGTGGCTGAATATATGTCAGAGGTTTATGATGAATTCTAAAGTGTCTTCATTTAAGAGGCAGCATCCTTTTTTATACGCATTCTTTATTGCTTGATTTATTCTTTCTATCTGTAACTAACCTCTAGACTCACAGATTTAGACTCCTGGTGTGATGTTGCTTGAATGCCATGCACCTCAGAGCTCTGCAAAATGTTCTGACAAAGTCATTTCTTGGTCCTCTCTCACTGTTCAGAACAATGCCAGGGGATGGAGAGATTAAACGATACTCCAGTGCTCAACTGAGAACCCATAAAATCAACACATTTAGTAGATGTTTTAGAAAATTTGTCGCATGCTAAGCACAGAAGAACAGGAAAGGACTAGGAGAGATTTAGTGTTCCATTTTCCACTCTCTTTAGCTGTATTGTCCTTGATGTTTTTAGTTGTTTTCTTTTTGCAAAGAATTAGGCATGAACCGATGGTGGGGATGAGGAACTGAGCCTAAGTAAATGACGAATTACTCTCTTCTTGATACCTTCCATTTGATCCCATACAGCAAAACCTGAGCATTTATGGAAGTATGCAGGGCACACAGGGGCCAAGTCCCACCCTAAGGCAGCTGCCAGATCCCAGGGCTGGATTCAGGACCTGGGTTGTTTCCAGATGTGCAGCTCATACAGAAACACATACAGTGTGTTTACAAGAAGACCTCATTAGCTTGGAGCGAATCATGCAGAAGAGATCAAGGGACATAACGTGCTGTGTAAGGGCATCATTACCTCATGACTTCATATGGGAACCTTTTCTTTAATAAAGGCTAACTGCCTTTATTAAATTTCCTACAGGATTTAGCCTATCAATCAGCCTATTAATACTAACACCAAAACCACATCGGTAATCCCAGGTTACTAAAGTTTCTGTACTTCAGAAGGTACTAGTGAATGAAGCCAATGCCTGCAGTATGATATACACCTAAAGGTTTGGGTTTGGCGAGGAGCAGAAATGCATTGCCCAAATCTCCTGGCACCTTACCGTTGGGACTGGCTTTTTCCAGAGTGCTCCCAGCACAGCCCCTTCTGCCCTGCAGGAACAAGAACTGGTTATCTGGTACTGAGAGGTTTGGAAGCTTTAGATAGAAATGAACAGCCATTACGAAAGACTTAATTTTTGTACCCTAAAAGGCTCTGTCAGAAATGTCATTTGTAATTAATTAGAAGTGTATAAATCAGGTAAAAGCCTGACAAGTAGTTTTTAATCCAGGAAACTCTGGGTTTCAGCTGCCGGCTGAAAGCTCAGGACCTTTTCACAAGTTTCTCTGTGTTTTCCAGGTGATCATTCTGGCAGCACTTGAGCTTGCAAAAGAAAATTCTTCAAGTTTATAAAAAAGCTTCCATCTTTAGACAGAGCTTCTCAGATGATTCTTGTAAGATATTCTGTTTTTCTAAAGAGACTTTTATTGCAATATGAATTTATTACAAACCATTTCACATGCACACATTTTCAATCATACCTTGTGGGTCATGAGAGAGAGAATTTAATTTCAGAAACCTTAGGAAGCAATAATAATCTTTAACCTCTGGCATTGCACGAGAAGATACTGCATATTTTCTGTCAAAATGAACAGTTTTTTCTAATAGCCTTCCATTAATATCCATTTGTATTTATTACTCCTTCATTAAAGTTAAGAAATGAAAACCTTAATAAAAAAAATAAATTGACATTTTACTTTATTTCTTTCTCTGTCTTTTAAAATGTTAATACTTGAGGAAGTGGACAGGATGTGACATATTTTTACCACTGCCACACAGTTCAGCACTAGCAGCATAGACACC
Organism: Phaethon lepturus; assembly: GCF_000687285.1. NCBI lineage: Eukaryota > Metazoa > Chordata > Aves > Phaethontiformes > Phaethontidae > Phaethon > Phaethon lepturus. The sequence continues at coordinate 59,794 of NW_010561148.1, read as the reverse complement.
TTGTGTCTTGCTTTTTGCCCTTATTATATCAAATATAAGCAGATTTTCACTGAGTTTGCTGGCAGGGAACATCTCCTTACAGCAGCACATCCCCTCATTATCCAGCCCTCTCAGCTGTTCTCAAACTCACCAGGAGGCCGTTTCCCCTCTGCTTTACAACCTCTTTTATGATCCTTGATGGCCTAAGTTTGGGGTTTTTTTGGTTTACTTTCTTGCTTGATTCCCCTGTGTCACTTTATAACATGTCCTCAGCCAGTCTTCCCACAACCATCCTCAGTGACAGGAAACCAGGCAAAGAGGAAGAAAATGTGGTTTTCTTTTTGTATTGTGAAAAGCAAGAGATAACTCACGAACCGAGGTCAACTCAATACGAGAAAGCGAGAATTGCAGCCGAGTTTTGGCTGGTGAAACAACTGCCAGGAGGGTCCCAAGAGCCTGATTCCCATTCATGTTAGCCTAACCCGGGGGAAAGCTCCTCTCTTTCTGCAGCTACTGCCCACAGCCTGGGAGATCTCCTCCTGCTCTCTGGAGAACCGAGCTGTATATATGAATGTGTTTTTCAGGCTTTCTTGGAACCACTCACCTGCCTGTTGGCTATTACTGGTTGGTAATCACATTCCTGTCTCCTCATCTCCTTCATGGCCCCGAAGCCACACGACACCATGTGAACATGCTTATAAGTTTGGCTTCTTCTATCCAAGGACACAATGTCCTTGTGCAGCTGAAGTGAATCATGGCGTTATTTTACTTGCCAGCAAAGTTGTGTGTATGTATTGAGGTATGTATTTATAGCAGCCACCTCTGCCGATGGATGAAATGGTGGCTGCCACTTTGCCTTTCAAACCAGCAAAGCTCCACCTTTAATTTGGTGCTTTCACATTTTTGGCTCAAAAAAATTCTGCTTTTTTCAGTGAGTCACTTCAATGCCAACTCAGCTAGGAACCAGAGCAGGGGATTGCCAGCTTCTGAAGCGTCAGCAGAATCTGGAAATGAGGCGGCGAAGTCCACAGGCTCTCAACTTTACTAAGAAGGAGAAGAGAAAGAGGAACCACCTGCCAGCATCTGCCTGTGCTGCTGGCAAAAGGAGCTTCTGCATTTCCATTTCCTCCCTTCATGGGACATGAGCGGGCACAAGGTGCAAGATGGGTCACCGACCATCTCCAGTCCAACGCTGCTGAGCCAACTCGCTGCTGAGCCCAGAAAGCGCATGGCAGCATGCAGCTAATGCTCACACTCTGATAACAGATAATTATCGTTCTAGATGAAATAGAGACCAGGGGAGCAACTATGGGTTGTGCAGGGGTCCAAAGAGGGACACAGGTTTGACTGCTGAGGCATATTTAAAAAGGAGTTCTCATTAGCCATGTGCTGCTTCTGCATGGGGAGGCAGAGCTGAGTCCAAACACCATTCGAGGGCAGGGAGTGATATTCCTTTAGTATGAACTCAGCAACGCTATTTGGTCAGAAATTATTACTATTCAAAACAGCCAGAGGTGCCACAATAACCCACGGGATAAAACCATCCTGCAAAATATACATGAGGGGTGTAGAGCAGCAGCAGCCACTGCACATTAAAAAGATAAAATCAATTCAAGTCATGAGGAAATGACATAGCTACTCCCGTTGACCTAGAGAAAACAACTCTATTCCACGTGAAACATAAATTCAGAATAAAGATTTTGTGGGCACAGCGAATATTTGTGACTTCTTTTAACAAGTATACAAAATAACGCTTTCAAAAGTAAGTTTTATGGACACATTCTTCTCCTCTCTTTAATAGGGTTATGCAACAGCTATTGATTCCTGACTACAGTCTAAAGTACTATTAGTGTATTTGTAAAAGTGTGCCTTTTAATGACAGTGGACTTGTATAGTTCAAAGTATCTCACTCACACTAAATAATAAGTATTATTGTCTTGATACAGCCAAACCCTCCAGCACCAGCAGCAGAAAACAAAACCCTGAGGAACTCCTCACTTGGGCAGGAAAGAGTCTCAACTGTCCTTCCCTATTTTGTACCAGGTTAATGAGAAGTCTGTGTTAAAACACGTGGTTTTTAAGGACGCTGGTTTGTTAACTGCTGCTCTTCAGCAGGCGAAACCCCAGCGGCGGTTCTCATGCTGGGCTCTGCCCAGCCGTGGGCGCGAGGAGCTCGGTTTGCTCCTGAGAGCTCCAGGCTTGCCTGTGAAGTCTCAGTGGGGAGATAGTCCTTCCTTAAAAGCAGGTACTGAGTGCTGAGTAAGGCAAAGATTTTTATTTTGCCTGCTTTGCTCTTCACTGGGTTTTAGAAATGCAAGAGACGCAGCCGGTGAAAAGCATAAAGGCATAGAGAGAAATATTAAAGAAAACCATGTCTTTTTCTACCCAAAAGCAAACGTTGTGCTCAGTGGATTACATTCCTCTCCATTTCTTTAAGATAAGAACAGTGTTCAAAGGAAAATCTCCTTCTCTTCTGAGCTGTTCAATCATTTTGAACATGATTACATCCTAAATATCACACTATTTGCAAAGTGTGGGATGGGATCGCAGTGGTAGGTGGGTAAGGTGCTTTCCTTGCCACCTTTCTATTTACTTCTGTATTTCACGCCCAATATCCTTGGTACAAATAGCTCTAGCTCAAGTAAGAACGTTACGATAAAACAACAGTTTTTGAGCTTCTGACGGCGCGTTGTGAATGCCGCACCCCAGCCCAGCACACCAACCCACCCACGGCGCGGCGTCCCAGCAGCACTGGCCAGACTCTGCTGCAAGGAAAACGTGTCGTCCAGCTTGCACTGAACCAAACACCGGCTTGCCTGACCTTCTCGCTGGGTAGCTGTTGACTGGTTGCTTTTAGGACACGGATGAGTCCAGTTAGTTCCTATCACAGTCGACGCCCCAAAAATGGTCCTTAGAGCCTGCAGACCAGGTATTCCTCCCAGGGCACAAGCAGTAAGGTATGTCACTCCGGAACATGGTAGCCCTCCTTAATCACTATCAAAATGTAAATGAAAGGCAACATTTTCTATAAACATCTGCATTCTAGAGGTTAAAGGGTATTTTCATCATTTTCTGTAAGACCTTCCAAAACATACCGCCTCAGGGAGCAGACTAACCTGTTAGAGAGATACATCATGTTAGATGTGTCACCACATCCTTTTAATCAGTGCACAGTCAATATTATGTATTATATGAATAACTAATTAGTTTTGCAACTTATTTCCACAGATGTCATTACAAAATCTATCTGAGGAATGTCATCTGCACTTAAGAGAAGGACAAGCACTGTAATTAAGTATTAAGCCATTTCACTGGTGTGAGTCTGCCATGGAGTGTGGAATGGCTACAATTCACATTTTTAAGACCTTGCATTTATTAGCATCTATTTTCTACTCAAGGTTAGTGGTGTGCTGCACAGAGAGTTAAAAAGAGCAAAAAACCCTCACGTTTTTGTTATTCAAATGTATATATGTGCATGTCTGACTGCACAGATTGGTCACACCGATAGGGTTTCTCTCAAGTCCCAGAGGACTTCTGGCTCTTACACCTTTGTCAACGGCACTCGAAGGTTAGATGAATGCTCTGATTATGGAGCAAGCAACATTCTGCTGTTGAAAGCTAATGACAATCCTGGGCAAAACACACCTAGGCAGGGTACAGATCTTGTATACAAGAAAGATACTCAATCTGAGATAACAGTCAGGATTGATGATTAATATCTCCCAGAAAAAGGCTTTGTTTGCATTAGGAAATCCCTAAAGAATAAATGCAGAGAGAGAATAATGGGCAAGGGTGTTGTATTTTATTCAGGGCCCAGGAGAAATTAAACTGGTCTCTGTCTGGAACCATCGCTCCACTTGCAATTATGCAACTTCATTATATACAAAGGGAGTCTTGTGTATCCTCCCACCAACCACCAGCCACCAACTAAGAGAGGTATTTCCGCTGCTCTCTATCCCATAGGCTATACCATTTGGCAGTAATTTCATTTAGAAATCTGCTCCCTTACCTCCCTGTTTCCACTCCTTTGCACTTGAAGTGCCATGTAGCTCTAGTGGAATATGCATGCTCTTTCACCATCCATTAGCCCTCTTTGAAGAGGATCTGCCTGTCTATGGACAGATCCTATCAGCAGCACCGTGAACAGAGCAGGGCCATGATTTATCCCGTCAGGATAAATCAGCAAAGCTCTGTCAACACCTCTGCCATTTCCCAGGCGTGTGCCTCCTGAGCATCTGATCCATATCTAGGCTTCACCTGCTAAAAACAGGGAAGAAAAGGCCACCAAGAGCTGAATCCTCCTTCCTGATGCTGGGTATGAAAGAAGTGAAGGCCATTAAGGGAAAATTTGCTGGGATAAGGAAAGGGAAAAGCAACCTCCCTCTCCTCTTCATTGCAATAGAAATGCTTTAACAGATGGAAAGCCCCAGCAGTCAACTGCCTCCTTAACTCCAAGCCTTATATCCAATGGTATAAAGAGATCTTAATAAACTGCCTACAAGAAACCTATGGAAAAAACTGTGATTTGGGTTCTATGATAGATGAACTGGCTCGTCTTCTATGATAGATGAACAGATAGAAGCTTTGAAGGGATGCCAACAGGAGGAAAGGCTAAAGCAAAGTGGCTGTGGCTATGAAATCAGTGTGAATGCTGCTCTGAGAAAGTTTCATCCAACAGCAAGCACTTCAGGAAGCCTTAGCTGTCACGGGGAAATTGTTAGATCAGATGTGGTCTCCTAGATTAGAAAATGGAGAGTGATGAGGACCTCTGCCCCTCAAAAGAAACTCATCAGAGTCTAATTAAATTATCTTGAAGTTTAGAAAGCATGAACTTGTTCTCTCATTTTAGTTGTATGCTAATAGGTATGTGTTATGTGTTGACTTTAGTGCAGATAAGTCATATAAATCCATATGAAAATGGATATACTTTTTACAATGTGGAAAGTAAAGCTCATCCCAAGGCAAAAGTCTGCTGTCTTTTAAGCTAGTAGGACTACCAAAATTATTGGGATTGCATTGGTGTAACAGAGAAAAGAATTGCATTCTTTCTGGTAAATCACTCGGAAAATAACACCAGCTAGATACAAGGCTGCATTGGCCATTTTTCCCTCACTGACAACCTCACCGGAATCCCCAAGTGTTTGCTGTAAACTAAACAGTGTTTCAGTATCACACACTAGTCTTTATAAACAACTTCTACTTCTTACCAATTACTTCCTCTTCCATACCATTCCTTTTTTGCATTTCCTCTAATTTTTGTTCTCTTAATCTTTATTAATGTAATGGGGTTTAGACAGAAACATTATTTGTGTTCATACTTATTGAAAATGTCTCTGCTGCCTTGTGAAACACAGCTGAGAGAAACCTTAATTTGAGAAGAATTATTGTTTTGCAAAACGAGTATTGTTACATTAGCTGAGCGCTGTATTTAAATTGCTTTTTGTTACAATAGGTCTCACTTGGACTATTTGGATAGTTCAGTACTGTACATGGAAAGGTAGAATTGCACTAATAAAATCAAGCTGCAAGTACATTTCATCTGCCATGTGGTACTTTCAGTGCTTTATAATTAACTTTGGACAAAAATTACCCATTCAAGCCCAAGGGATTAATTTTCCGCTAACTATATTTGTGCATTACAGGAAAAACAGTTATCCCTTGGTTTCCTGGTCTTGCATGAGCGGTTTACTGCGTTTTTAACCTACAATAATTGTGGATGAATTCCAGGTGTGTGCTTGCCCCTCATGGAGTGAATTTCAGGCAGTCTCATGTCTTTTTATTTAATTCTGGGAACAGAAATGCCCTAAACCAGGTTTCGTCCCTCCGGGTGCCTCTGCTCAGCATGACCTGGCTCTCAGGGAGGCACCTACACTAGTTCTGAGCCCAGGGACCTGCTCCCACCGGGACCCCAGCATGGATACTGATACACAGCACCCATCCAGCATACACCCCCCCAGCTTCCAGCACTTAGCAGGTTAACAACACCCTCCTGATAATTTTTGTTATATTGGATCACCCATTTTTTAATCCCCTCCACCTAAATTATTGTCCTTCTTCCTGACTCATTGACTAGCCTAGCCCTTATCCCTCACTTTGGAGGATGTGTCAGTGGCAATGAAAGTGCTGATCTTGTTAGCCTCCTTGGCATGTTATTTGCCTTTTGGAAGAAGATAAATAGAGGAAGGCAGGTGATTCCTGCCAGTGCCAAGGAGAGGCTCTCAAGACAGGCTCTTACCTGGGTGCTACTAAAACAATCCAGTGAGAAAAGGTCATCTTGAATTTAACTTTTATACATAGGCAGTCACATTACCATATACCAAAGACACCAACCTGCATTAAAAAGAATCAATGCAGATGAGTACAAATATTTCAATGTCCAAACAAATCTCCCAAGCTCTCCCCTCTATTTTGGGGTGATACTGAATAGCAATGTTAAACATTCCAAGGATTTCAAAATAATTTGAATTTGTTTGCTTTCCTTTTTACTGTTTTTGAACAGTTCAGAAACCAATGAATAACTCCCAAAACTTTCAATAGTCTAAAATTACTTTAAAGAAGTAAAAATGTGGAAATGTATATCAGATAGTCTTTCAACCACCTCTAGTTCTTAAGTCATTATTAAAGAATATTCTAGATTCCAAATAGGAAACATGAACTGTTAATAACACCCTGCACTAAACAAGACATTTATGAGCTCCGGAGTTCTTACTACAAGTGATATTGAATGGGATTGTTTTAGGACACATGAGTCTGTCTGCAGGATGGGAGAGCACCTCCTGAGAGGACTCAGCAGCAAAGTCCTGACCCGGCTCAAACAAGCACCAAACCAATTCTCGGCAGCCTCGTGATGGGCTTAGCATGTAAGGAAAAAGCTACGCACATATTGCCACCTGAATTTTCTCCATCTAAACCATTGAGGACAAAAGCGTCTTAAAAAGGGCACTCAGAAAAGTGGACCACACCTTGTCTATTCTCCAGGATGATGACCACCTCGTAGACCAGACGGTTACTAATAAATATATCAGTATAAATAAATGTATTAGGCTATAGGAACTGAAGTTTATCAGCTAAATGGGGACAGAAAGTCTGTTGATAACCTGTGTGCCATCACTCGAGGTGTGTCAGGCTTGATGACACATGGGCGTGACTGGAGGACTTTGGGAGATGGGAGGAAAAGAAGGAAAATAGAGATGACTGGCACGAAGGCGTACTGCCCATCTTGCAGGGGAAATCGGTCTGCCTGCTAAGGAGAGGAGGAAGCGAAAGAAGACATACAGATGGTCTGACTCCCAGTGGTGACAGGAGCAGTTGGTCTCCTCTCTTTCCAATAGTGACAGTCGCTGTCACCTTATTTTGAAGTCTTCTAACGGAAGAGTGGGAGCCCGTGTGGTACCGAAACGAGCAAATGGATAAATCACGTAACTAATCGTAACCCTTTGGTCTAGGAAGAGCGATGGTGGCTGGTGGCACCTGGCGACAGCCTGCAATAGCTGAATGTGCTCTTTCCCACCCCGAGAACTTCAGCCTAAGGAGGAAAGAAAGTTTGCACTATTTATTATAGGAAAAGGTCTTTCAGAGTCAAGCCAGTTACTGAGCACATGTTTATAATGCTGCTTTCCTAGCAGTGTAGGACAGCTCGGGACCCATAGGCTGCCGTCTCATTCAGGCACATTCCTCTGCAGCACCTTTTTAAATAGGCCAAAAGGACACCTTATGCACACAGTGCTATCAAAACAGGAAGGTACCAAAAAATGTCCCCCCAGAGTAAGATTATTCTCTCTATTAACTCTGTACTGCACCCAAAAGGCACCATTTTACCTAAGAAGCAGCCAGTGCTCCAACAGGCAGGGAGAGAGAGATGGATGGTTCTCGGTTCAGGGAGGAATAGAGAACTTTCTCTTGGGAAAACTTGCTTTCTCTACACAGTGCTACCATTGGCTCTTTTCTTCTCAGGGTGGTGGAAAAGCAGTTATTTTTGCCAAGATAAAATTTTCAGAAGCACACAAAATGTTTTAGGGCCCTGTGAAACCTTTTTTTCAAAGTGATTTTCCCCTTTAAAAAAATAAAAGAAGAAAAAGAAAAAAACAACCCAGATTTTTTTGAGGATTTTTTCTCACTCAGTCCACCAATTTCAAAGGAAGTCAGTTATCTCACAGCGCTCTACATAAAACAAGTGAAATAACAACATGAATTTAAAGCAGATCAAATATACCGAATCAATCACTTGCATGAATACTGCCATTAATTAATTTAAATTTCAGTTAGCATAATTCCCTTTGGAACAGAGGCATACTCAATCAGATTAAAGACATTTTAATCCACATTTGTCCTCTCTAATACGACATCCCTACACTTATTTGCATTAAATTCCCCTCCCATGTTTAGAAAAGTCCTAAGTAACCACAAACTTGGACCTAAATCTTGCATCTTTTTTGCACTACTGAAAATGGGACCTGGTTTTGTAAGCTACCCAAATGCTACTGGATATTTTAACGACGATCTTGCTTCCCCCGACTGCTTCATTCGCTTGCTCTGCCCGGAGAAATGGAGGGTACGTGCGCTCCGCACCACCGCACCCTGCGCTCCTGGGGCTCCTTCCACCACAGCAGACCCCGGAGCTGCGCCGGCAGCTGCATGTCAGGCTGAACAGAGACCCCATTTCCTCTTTTTTTTAAAGGAAGTATACCAAGATTGGGAAAACCACAAGGCAGGGTTAAGTCACTGCACGGAGAACGAGAACAAACTTTTGTAACAAACTGAATCACACCACCACTGCACTTGCTGTCTGACATAGGATCCCCAGAGTGCAACACGGGAACAATTAGAGTGTTTCCAGAGAGAAACTGAAAGATTGAGATAGACCCAAGGGAAGGCAGCCAGGATATTCTTCATCTTCCACGGTGATCTAGCTGGGCCATAACTAGCCCCAGTACCAAGGCAGAGAGAGTTCATGAGAGGTCCTCTCCCATCTCGGTGCTTCTGCAGTAAATCTGCAGCGCTCGTGCGCAACTTCAGCTGTCTGAAGATTGCTTCATCCCCAGCAGTTTCCAGGAGAGGAGAGTTTGCAACCCAAGACCTAAGGACAAGATGTCCTTCTGGAGATTTTTTCCAGCTTTTCTCTCTCTCTCTTTTTCTAAGGAACAATAATTAGAGCATTGATAGCAAAGGTCTACAGCCCTCTTGGTCAGAAGATATCAGGACATACAGTCCATAATTTATTAGGCCACATGATTAGTCTCTTTTCAGATACTAGTCACGCAAACTAACCTGTAGTGCCACACTTTTTTTTTTTAACAGATATAATGCCCAGCATTAGCTTGAGGGCAAAGCTGGTTCTCAGGAGCTGTGCTGTTTATTCCCTCCTGATACATTGCTGTCAGCGAGCGGCATCTCTGCGAGCGTCAGCAGTTACACGCATGCACAGCTAGACCCTCTGTAGGTGAGGGAGGGTTTGCATTTCTGCAAGACAGATAACGCTGGAGAGCATTATCCTTTTGCCTGCTGCTGCTCCCTGTGATGCAGCACGGACTCCGGTACCTCTCTGCACAACCAGGAAAAGATTTCTCTATTTTTTTTCAAACGCTGAGCCCAGGGTATACAGAGATGTTACAGACGAGAAATGGTGCTCTCGCAACCCGTGATTGCCTTTTGCTCGGTCATATTACATGTAAACATGGCAGGTCCCTTTTCCATGGCATCCTCTTGGTGATGCCTTCCAAAGCAAACCCCCAAACTCTTATGCAAAAGCAGAAATGATGCCCAGAAGTATGCACAACTCCCACAAGGCGCCACTGAGTTAACCGTTAAACCATATTCCAAAGTTTACCTTAGTTCCTTGAAGGGGTCTGCCCTGACATTGGGAGTTTCTATAGATTTAGGGAACACTGTGCCTTCTGCTCCTGAAATCACAAAACAAAACAGAAGACAAATTGTAAACATTATAAGCTGTTATCAGGGGAGTGATTGTCAAATCATACCTAGGTGCAATTTAACCCGCAACCTGGCCCCATTTCTCTCTTGCACACATCCCTTCCGTCCCCAGGAAAAGCCAGACCTTGATCGTCTGAAATTGGTCGCCTTGATTACAACTGGGATTTGCCTGTAAACTGCACTTCTGGCTGTAAAAGCACCTGCTTGCACCCCGACTGCGGGAAGTGTTTGCTGCCCCAACTGACGCAGGGAGCTCGGAACAGATACCCCCTTGGTAAGCTGGCACCTAATCCAGCTATGTCCCTCATTAACGAACCTGGATGCATGTCACGACATTTTTCTTTTGCTGGACTCCGAGACATACTCAAAGGAGAAAACCAAAATTTGGCTCGATTGCTGTAAACGTGTCTCAGATCAGGCTGTGCTCCTGCCTGGGGAAAAGGAGGGAGGTGTCCACCTGAAGAAACGCAGCTCAGACAGGCAGCAGACTCCGCTCTAGTGCCAGCCTGGCCACCAGTTCGATGTGTGACCCAGAAGTCATTTAACTTCTGCTCATTTCCCCCTTCTCTTAGAGAGGGTGGGGAAGGCAGCACTATCCCCATTTGCTGACTGTTTTCAGATCACAAGCTGCAAACTGCTAGGTAATATAAACAGCCTTCCTAAGTTTCAGGCCACTGCAATCCTCTTCCATGGCCACCTGCATAGCCCAGGTTGGGCCATTTCATCCAGACATCCCTGGACTGGGTCCATATTTAGAGACTTGAGCCACGCTGTGTCTCTCTAGAAAAGATGCGCTCTCCCCATTGTTTTAAGCCTAAGGCAGCCCATGCCATCCTCTGGGAAGCCTTTCCACTAATTGTTCTCATTTAAAAATATGCATCTGAATGGGCCTCACTTAAGCTTTCAGCCACTGAATCTTCTCGTGTCCTCATGTGCCAGACAATTGGCCCTGCATGAGCAGACTCTCCACCTTCTGTGGACACTTGCTGATGGTGTCCCAACCACCACAACCTTCTCTGATTCTCTCAAAAGCTACGGCTTTTGGAATCATTCACTGTGAAGCAGATTTTCTGGACTTCTCATTGCTCTTTTCTGAACCCATTCCACTTTTAAAATACCCTGTCGGGACACAGGGTACCCCCAGGTGCTGTCACTGATGCTCTATGCTGCAGAACGTCACGTTCTCGCTCCCATTGAAACTTCCAACTAAAAGACAGCTAAGAATGGTACAAACTGCCTTACACACAGCAGTGCACTCGAAATTAATGTTCATGTTCTCTAATATCTAGCTGCCTACCCAGTGAGCAAATATGACCTGTATTCTTAAATTTAGACCTGTGGTCTTGTGTTCAGATGCATTGTGTCATTCATTATCTGTAGTTGTCACAGCAGTTTGAATGTCAGCATGCAAACAGCGCCAGTGGCATTTTTTTATTTCCTTAATTTTTTCTTTGATAAAGCTATTGGTGCAACCTACACATCCTGATGAGACCTTTTACACCTACTGTTTGAGATCTCTCTTAACACGTGCTATTATAGCTGTTACCTATGTGCACTCCGGAAGTCATCACTAGAATAAAAAATGTTCTGTAATGATGCAAAACATGTTAATACAACATCTTTCTGTAACTTCTGGTGTGAGAAACACCTGTGGCTTCAATAAGACTACACTTTCTTTGCATTGAAACAAATTAACTAAGCTCTCCCACTGTGTTAAAGAAAAAAAATCAGAATGAAAATAAGCACTCTAACATTTATTTAAAAAAACCCAACTCCTTTTTAACCTAGAGAAAAACAAAGTAATCTTAAAGATGATAAAAGCAGTCTGAAGTTTGAAGCGTTATACTTGGAATTGAAATTGATCCTATGGCACAATACAGATATTTAGCTCTTAACTTTACTATAAGCCTTCATCGTTACAAGTTGTCAAAAGCAGCTGTAACTTGCCAGCCATGAAGGTTATTATTATCAGATCTGTCGCCTTTCAACAGTTTCCAAATGATTTAAGTCTCTGCTTATCTACACAATTGCCTTGGCTATTAGCTTTGCAATGAAACTTAGCAAAAGATGCAACCTGCCCACATTTGCATAATAAAACAATGATTTTTGAGGGGAGGAAGATGAGGAAGTGCAGCTGGACAGGTGCAATAGCAATTGTTGTACCTTTTCCACCCGTATTGCTTAAATGATGACTTTATGCTGGCAATTTTAATTAATTTTTACACACTTTAAGTCAGCTAGTTAAGTTACGCAAAGCCCAAAATAACGATCTGCACATAACCAGAAATGCCTGCAGAATAAAGAGAAATTTTAGCATATCTCTAATGACTTGGGGTTTTCCAGACTTTCATTATTTAATTTAAATGCAGGAAGAAACTTTGGAAGCAAAGCCAGTGAAGACTTCAATGCAGTCATTTCAGGAAGGCTGAAAATAAAAAAGCCTGCTTTTCCTTTCTCCATCTCATTGCTTTCCTTCCCCTACACACAGTTCTTAAACCCTCTTTTCCTGTCATCTTTACTCCCAGATCCATGGAAGAGTCCCTTACACACTGGAACCGGAATGAGATTTCCAAATCCTTCTGTTTCTCTCCTTTGATAGGAATTAGAAGTGAACGCTACCTGCCTTGATAAGGCTGCCTGCCTTGACAATATCGTTTCTTATTATTCTGTTTTAAGAGCACAAGATCTCCCAAAGGGTCACTTGTCCCTGTCACTGAGTAGGACATCAGCCACGAGGGGATGTCTAGGGACCAGGACTGAGACATGCCTCGCTTGACTCCGGCTGTCAGCAGCTGAGGGACTCCTTGAGCTGGCTGTGCCATCCAGCCACTGGAGAGACACTAATAAGCTTTCCTCACCTCACCTAATTATCATTTTAAGTGTCCCCATTTCTGTAACAGGGGGCTCACAGATTAATGAAAATACTCTGGAGAAGTTCTTCCTTTGGTTTCAACCTGCTGCCTGATGATTTCACTGGATGCTTGTTCTGCCCTGGACTGTGAAAAACTGTAAATAACCATCCTCTTCTTTTTGTGCTACTGGAAATTTTATAGACCTCAAAGGTACCCAGTCCCACCAGTCCTCTCTCTTCTACTATGAAGAGTCTCGGTCTCTGCCCGGGGGATCTGCACCTCCCACAGTGCCTCCTGATGGAAACAACTGGCTTGGGCAGATTCAACTACGCTGGACATTTGTGTCAAAGTCTGGCTCTTGGCCACTATGGAAGTCCCTAGCCAGGCTACGATAGCATCAGTGTTGGATGGCGTTGAAAGAGAAGGCGTTAAGCTGGAGGAAGTGACCTCATTTAGTGGTTTTACTAAAGGCTTTGGCAAAAAAAGAAAGAAAGTTTGAGGGAAATGTGCTGTTGACACTGAATCAGGCTATTCTGGCTCTGCAGAGGAGAACTGGGTCATGGAGAAACCAGTGTTTGACCTCAGGGAGTGGAAGAAGAGAGAGAGGGTGAAATTTAAAAATATGAAGTCCAAGGTCATGTGCTTAGAAAGTAATAAAAATTACTTCCCATGTTGGATGGGAACATCTCTGGATAAAGGCATAGTGCTACTCATGATTCATGGCAGTGGGACAGGGCCAAAGGGAAGGCAAACGTGACATTTAACTGAAAGGCAAGAGGCAAGTCTAACAGGAACATGAAAAAACTCACATTATTTTAAGAATCTTCAGTGAATCCTTGAACTCTTATGTAGCCCCAGCTCATCCCCAGTGAGGAAAGTGTACAGAGAGGAAATACGGTCATGACTGCACCAACAGAAAAAGTCTATCCTACAAAAGAAGACTAAAAGGACTTCGCTTTTTAGCTTAGCAGCATGATGGCTAAGGAAGGATACGAATGCTGTTTATAAATATAGTAGGAGGATAAATAACATTTAAATAAACATTAAAATAAAAAACTTTAAAAAAGAAGTACGGGCTCTAGGTCAATGTTGGCATGAGAGCAAGTGGCAATAAACTGGTCCCAAATATATTTGTGAAGAAAAGTAAGTGTTTACTAACCAAAAGAGGAGCAAAAATGGGAGCAGCTTTTCAGTTAGATGGGACAGATAATCTAACATATTTGACAAATTCATGACTATAAGACTTGGTGTCTCAAAAGCAAGGGACAATATTTGCAGGACCAGAAAGTGCATTCCAGTTGTGCACTCTCCTAGTCTTATTTTCACTATCCTCCACCCGATGAATGATGGGTTTTTGCAAATGGTATTAATGCACAGCTCCAGGAGGTCAAGAATTATCTGCTACAATCTCCCTCCTCAATCAAAGCTACTATATCAATCTTCTCCCTTTACTGAGTATAAAGCAAATAAATTAAATATATTATTGTATAACACAGTTTCTGCTTCCTGAATTATCTGTTATTAAAACATTTGCTATTTACCATGAAAAATGCATAACACAAAATTTCTATTTCATTGCAAAGTACTGAAAGTATTTTTTTTTGTCTTATGAGACTCTCTGCTGCTGCTAAGAGTAACTTACCTGTAAACAGCCAAAGACAGTTAGGAGAAAACAATAATTTAATTTGTATTTAAGCATTCTATACTGTGCAACCCTAAGCAATACATTGGTCTTTCTCACAGCATTGTATCAGAGCAACTTCTGTTAAAAGCCATACTTACTGATTCCCTCTTCTGACACCGTGTAATTTACCACCGATAAATGTTCATAAACAGTTTGACTGAAAAATCCATAAAGCCATTTTGGCTTTATTTTAAGTTCCATCTAATATCCCTCAAAAATGATTTCATCAATGTGTTTCCATTAGCTGGTTCTCTGCCCAATAACTTAATTCCACACAATCAGTCAGGAACTTATAAAGCGTATGACAGGACCTACCTAAAGCGTTTTGAATCACCATAAAGATTCACTCAAAGAGTGGTGGGTTTTTTTCCCTTCTAGTGCATAAGGTGTGAGGGCACGAACGTGAAAGACCCCTATATGTGTTCACTTCATGCAAGGACAAAAATCAAGAGTCCTATGACAAGGGAACATTCATGGTTCAATTTCAGCGTTTGGGGATTTTTTTTTTTCCTTCTCTTCTTTCATTTGAGATTTGGAAGAAAGACTGCACGAGAACAGGTCTGCCAAATAAGAGTCTGCATTTTCTCTGGCACTAGTCCTTTCTTAGAAACCTACTGCCACATCCCAGAGACAAGCCTGGTTGCAGTTTGGACCACTGCAAGCGAGTTGCTGGAGCAACGTCCAGTTTCTGGACCTCCTCTCACCTCCCTCTTCCCATTCTGCACCGGCCATAGGGCCCTCCAGTGCCACTGGTGTGTTGCACCTTCTGAACAGCTCCAGCTCTTGCACAGGAAGACATCATCCCTTCTTGCTGCAGAGCACATGCCTGGCACGGTGATCTGCCCTCACTGTTTCCAATATGGAAGCAACGGTGGGCTGGGCTTTTGTCAATCATCTTGCTTTACGCCATGAATCCAAAATATAGCATAAAACAAGGTGGTTTGTTATCTCAGTTTTGCATTGAAACAAAGCAGAAGCACCATGTTCTGTATGTGCATGTTGGACTGCCTGTCTCCTGTCGAAGAGGAGAAGCGTTAGCCCTCTTCATCCAAATGTGGAGCTCGTTGATCAATCCCATGAGCTTTGTGAGAAAAGATCGGGTACTAACACCCCACCAAGGCAAAGACTCTGGCGTGAGCTCAACACTGGCTGGATGCCAGCAACTCCGTAAGGGAGAGAAGAGTTACAAATGCCCCAAAGAAGGGAGCAAATCTCGGCTGGAACGTGCATCTTCTTAACCAGCAACAAACCCAACTAGAGGAAAGCGGGCATCAACAGTTCAGCTTTCCACGCTGCCTCTTGCTTTCCCCGTGTGTTGCAAAAGTACCTGAGCTGCACGACACTGTCCTAGCACCTTCCCTGGTGCAAAGGCAAGGGCCATCCCTGCTGCCTCTGGCCAGAACTGCAACCCAGCCATTGTGGCAAGATTCTGATCGCACACAGCTCCCTCTGCACAGAACTTGCTCTAGGCTTCTCCTGCTGTCAGCTGGAAGGGAGAGAACAGCTCAAATGCAATGCGATGGCAGGTATTTTTAGACTAATGATTGATGCTCCTGCTGTCAAGGGGAGGTGGCAATCAGCTGAACAGCACTTGGGGGTGAACAGAATGCAAAGGAGAGAAATCAGGTTTCCACTCAGGTGCAGATGCACCTGGTTAGTTGTTCCCCGCTTTCCTTTTTCTTTTCTTTCTAGACAACACATTTCTTTCCTACTCTGTATATTCTTTTAGTAATAATTCCAGACCCACAGTACACCTTTAGTGTTGTATACCACTGATTTATAAAGAAATTGGTGTCTTGAGAGGCCTGTGAAGAACTTGGTGATTAAGTTGGCTTAAGTCTGTCTTCCCTTTAGCACTCTGCCTTAATGTAGTACTGTGCAAACGAGGGGAGAAGGAGAAGGACTTGCAATGATTTTTTTCTAGCTAAAGTCAAGAGGCAATGTATAGCGTTGCTGGAGATCTCCATAAACTACCTCTACTCCCAATATTATTGATCAGGACACATTCAGCAATTTGTTCATGAAAACAGCTGTCTGACGAGGTTCTCTCCCTGTAGGTCTCATCAGGGTAATATGTGACAGTCTCAGAAAGGTGTCTGTGCAAACAGATGTCCAGAAAGTAAATCCAATACAATATCGGTAGAAATGATTTGTGCCTGCTTCTTTTAATTCTAGCTTTATGAGCCTTATTCATCCTTAATTTATGTTTTTAAATGGATGAACATAGTAATTGCTGTTGCTCCCCTTGAATCCCATCAAATCTGAAATCAAGAAGAGCTCCATTTCAGGGCCCAACAATAATAGTCTGGCTAGGTTAGGCCAGTGCACTGAATAGAAGCCATAAAGATTCATTCATGTTTGATACATAAGTGAATAACAAAAAAAGAACAGAAGGACTTGCATCCAAACTGAGAAAAGACATATGAAGAAAGGTTGCTACAACTTATGCTGACCTCTAGATACTTCCTCCTTGACTAGTTTTGGGGTCCTTCAACACTTTTTCTGCAGCTCAACAATAGCAATGTCATCACTGAATTCCTTTGAAGCTCTTCTTGGCATTCTTGTGCAAAGTTGCAAAGAAATTCAGGAGAGCACCTGAAGTAGGAATACACAGTGGAAATTTATCAAGGAGAATATTATGTGAGCTTCAAACAGATCAGGTTGTGAAGGCTGTGGAAGACACTTAGGAAATAAAATATAAATCTGCCACACTTTTAAATTTGATTTCAGTGTTTGGGAAGTGTACAGTATGTTTCTTTCATAATCCTTGTGACATTTAATCAATATTCATCTGATGGTGGACGATTCTTCTTTTTTCTTAAACAGGATTAATATAACACAACCTAAACACACATTTCAGCCTGGACTAGAAACCTATACACTTTACATAAATGCTGTCCTTTTTGCCTGGGATGTACTTTGAAGCAAAAATAAACACAAGGGAAACTTGTCAGTATATCTCCCTCCCGACACACATTGTTCCCTCCAACAAAAGACAGGTTTATAATCAGGGTGAGTAGATTTTGAAAAAGGAGGGACATGTTATTTGAATTCGGCATTAAAAGGAATGCACAACAGCGTCTACACCTATTGCCCTCAAGGCAACAAAGCGATCAGAAATATTCATTCAAGAATTGTATGTTTGCTTAAGACCTGGTCATTTTAGTTTCTTCCCTTACACAATGGGAAAAAAACTTTATCTGTAAGAAAGCATCCAGAACCCCCACACCAGCCTCTGGGGAAAAAAACCCACCCAATTCAACTAAATAATTTTTCCTATATAGCTTTTTAATTATTTGTCACTGCTGATTACAGATCAAATAACTTTTTCGCACTTGACTATTACGTGGATACAGCAATAGCACAATTCCTACCTGAGAGCAAAAAAGAATTTTCTTGTGGCTTTAATCACTGATAGGAAACATTTTTTTCCCCCCCATGGCTCCTTAATTCTGCTAAATGTATTTTTTTCCAGCACCACAGCTCTGCAACGGGTGCAAAGAAATCTGATTAAACTCCATTGCCATGACTGAATGCTACAGACAGCAGAGGCTGCTTCTAGTCTTGCTAGCGCCAGTGCCAAAACCTGGTATCTTCATTCGTCAGCCTATTTCCCTACTTTCCTCATTTTATTCTCTACAGGACCAATGACTACACGACAGCTTGGCAATTGCTCCGGGACCGCATTAGTATTATTGCTTAATTACCTACAGGGAATGCGCAGTGACTATTTGTAGCTACTTCCTAAAGAAGTTCATACATCTTCAGCAAAAGGTCAAATGCCTGTCCAAGCCTGGGGAGCAGCGCGGTCGTGGCACGCTCTTTCCTCTCGCCGAGAGCGCAGAAGGGAGCTCCGGAGCAACTGCTACCTCCAGGTGCCTTTGAAGCAGCCTGAGCAAGCAAGAGCTCATTTGCAACTGGGTGAACTGGGAAAGGCCTCTGACCCCAGGTTGATGGCACCGTGTTTGCTTCCAGAAGCACAGCGAGGTACCCCAGCGAGGCTCCATGGCCGCGCTTCGGCAGCTCCGAGCCATCTTTGAGTCAGAGGCAACTTCCTCTCCGCTGCCTTTGTAAAGGCAAAGGACCGTAGTAGGAAAATGCTTCAATTTGCCAAGAAATGAGTCTTATAGCATTATTTCTCCTTCGAAAAAGCTACTTACAGACCTGTAGTAAGGACATATTTTTCAGGAAAATGTACAAAATCCACAATACAAAATTTCAAGCTTGGCATGTATCCTCAGGTGTAAAGTTGCAGCCGACTCAATGGTGAGTCCAGAAAGCTCTGTTTGCTCTCCAGATCAGGCCCGGTTTCACCACTTGGCTACAAAAGTTGTTCCCTCTGCCACAAACGAATCAGCAAAATGCCATTCTGAAATCCTAATGGCTGCTGTAAAGGGCAACTGTGCATGTCCTGACCCATAAATAATTGTTTCTGAACATGGGTGCATGCAGCAAAAATGTGTGGTAATTCCTGGAGGTTGTTAAATTTCCAGCTTACACCACCCTCTGAAATGACTGGCACCAGTCAAATAGCTTTGTGGATTATTTTAATGAAATACAACTACTCTTGTACTCATTAAAGTTACTCTGCTGTAAATATTGCAGCAAACATAAGCTCGAAAGGACATGCCAAGAAGCTACTAAAATCGTAATGTTGAGGAAATATGAGCAGAGTCCTTTAACCAGGCTGGCACAGCAGCCGCAGTTCTGCAGGGCTCCTCACAGACGAAGCTAATACAAGGCTCCCTGAAAATGTTTGTAGAAGTGAAGCTTTAGAGACAGCTGGGCCAGCTTACACAGACGTACTGGTTCACCACACTCATACTAAATCGTGTTGTCCTCTTGTCCAAAGTGAAGGACCCTGCAAATGCTTTTTTAACCCTTCCATGGGCAGTGAAGCCCAGTACTTTGTATTCTGCAAATACAGAGCAGGTTACTCCCTCTGCCCCCAGCAAGAGAAAACCCCAACCCAAACCCTTCCATTTAAAAGAGCTTTCTATGAGACAATCACGCAGTCATCTCATTGACCATAAGCTTGGGCTATGTTGTTTTATCGTTGGTGTTCCTCCGCTAAAACCTCTGAAGCCCTTAATATACAGCTCATAAATAAAATGCTGGAAATGTGCCTTTGAATTAATTACTCCAAACATGAATAAATTTGCAATAACGTTTCGACAGCTGACTCCTCTTTTCAGGTGCATTCCCAGGCGCTTGGAGAGAAACCAGAATGAAAAATGCTCCCAAACTAACGTTCCTGAAAGTCTAACCTGTGACCATCATTTCATGCTCCACATAGTTCATCACCTAGAGGGAATATGCTACAGTGGAAAAAAGCTACAAGGTAGAAATAGAGCTACTGGCTAATTATTTGAAAGGAGGGCATGCAAGGGGTTGGCGAGATCAAAGGTTCGGTTTAGCAGGCCATGGTGCTGGGGAAGGCTGCAATGCATGGCGGGTGGGTCACACATCACGCTCAGCAGAGAAGCTCCTGCAGTCTTTATGCTGCGAGACGAAAGGCATCCTACCCCACTCTAAGTACAGCTGTTTTAGTTAGGGTTTGCCACAGGGAAAGGCTTTGGCCAAATTTTTATCATGAGGCTATATTAGAAGAAAAGCTTATGCTATGGCACTATAAATGTCTGAGGCACACGTTCCAGGGACCCAGGGTGGGAGCAGGAATACAGGAATCCCTGTATTCTCCTATTACAGAAAAGGGACCTTGTGGTTTTATAAGTAATCCTGTCCTTATTGCAAAGCAAAATGGTAATCTTAAAAGTGGTTAAAAAGCGTGGTTGATTTATAACGGGACGGCATCCAGCCCATGCAATCCTACCTCCCACGCAAACCTTCCTTCACCACTCAAAACCGGGGACTGTG